>NC_134792.1:3305549-3313049 GCF_046742065.1 Oratosquilla oratoria
ACATTTCTTAATGTTGAAATTCACTTCGTTCTTTATACTTCATTTCCAGACTTTGTCCAGGTCTTCTTGAAAAGATTTGCAATTTTCTTCTGTACTTACTCTCTTCAATAGTTTCGCATCATCTGCAAAGTTCATATAACAATCGACGCCTTCATCCATGTCATTTATATATAATAGCAAACATTATCGGAGCCAATACAGAGCCTTGGGGGATTCCGTTTCTCATATTTACCCAATTCGAGTTCTTTTCTCTGAGTACCACTCATTTTTCTTCCGTTCAAGAAGTCTTTAATCCGTTCCAATAATTTTACATGTATTCCATCTATTGTTTCAATCTTTCTTAGTAGCTTTTTGTGTGACACTTTGTCAAAAACCTTTTGTAAGTCCAAGAAGGCACAGTCTGCCCAACCATCTCTTCTTGTATTATTTCTATTAATCTTGAGTAAAAGCATATTAAGTTTGTAGTACATCACCTTCCAATTCTAAATCCAAATTACTTGGGGTTTAGTGTGTTGTTCTTTTCCATGTGTTTAGTCCATTTATTTTCAATAATTCGCATATTTTTGCAATTGTGCTTGTAAGGGATACCGGTCTATAATTTGTTGGATTTTCTTTATCTCCCCCCTTGTATATTGGTACGATGTTTTCATTTTTCCAATCTTGTGGTACTTTTCATTCTTTGAATGAGAAGTCAATTATCTTGTGTATTTCATCTGTGAGTTCATCTATACATTCTTCATATCCAGTTCGCTATTTCGTCGGGCCCATATGAGTTTCTGACGTCAAGTTTCTCTATTTGGTCCCTTATTTCTTTTTGTGTCATCGTTATTTCTTTCATTTTGGGGGATCCTTTTCGCTGTCCTTCATCCCACATTTGTGAGCTTTCAGTTGTAAATACAAACCTAAAGTGTCTGGTCATTGCTTCAGCTATTTCCACATCATCTATATATTCTTTGTTTCTTTCATGCAGTTTCTCTATTTCATGTTTGTCTTTTAGTTTATCGTTTACATATCTGTAAAATAGTTTAGGTTGGTCTTTTCATTTGTCTATTACATCTTTTTCATAGTTTCTTTTTTTCCTCTCTGCGTATATCTACATATTCATTTTTCAGTTTGATGTATGTGTGTGTGTGTGTTTTATACACTCCCACTCTCCACACTCCAAGTGTTAAATTTATCTCAGTTGATCTTGTCTCTGAAATTTGGGTCATTCATGTATCATTCTGTTGAGAAACAGGCAGGTGAAGGTAACCCTACTGCCAAGGGTTATGGCAAGTAGTCCATCAAATGCCGCCCCCTCAAAGAGAGAGAGAGAGAGAGAGAGAGAGAGAGAGAGAGAGAGAGAGAGAGAGAGAGAGAGAGAGAGAGAGAGAGAGAGAGAGAGAGAGAGAGAGAGAGAGAGAGAGAGAGAGGGAGGACTAGCGGGAGGAGGAGGAGGATATATATATATGCATATAGATTTATTTTCACAAAAATCAGATCAGGAAATACCTTAGTAATTACCAACCATCTAGTTTAAATATAGATTAATTCATAATATCCTTGTACATAGACATGATAGTTTTAGACGAGAAAGTAGATAAAATGCAGTCATTTGAAAAATATATATTTAATTCTAAACCATCTACAGACAAATGTATATAGTTTGTATTTAGTGTTTAATTTGTATTTAGCTTTTGTAGATTACCCCCCCCCATTCCCTGAACCCCCTCAAGCCCCCAACCCCCTTGGCCCCTCTAACCACCCCATAGCCCTCTGTAGACCCCAGGAGCACTGACCCCCCTGATTGAAATCCACTGGTACTTGGGAAAGAGAAAGCCGACGTCAATGACGTCATCAAGCAAGCAAAGTAGGAACCTCCGACTCAAAAGATATATAGACCAATTTATCATCGTGGGGGGGGGGCGCACGCCCTTCTCAGTTATCTTTATTATGTGCTTCTGTGTACACGTAAGCGTATATATACATACGTACATGGATGCCTACATGCATACATAAATGTGCACATGCTTGCATATATATGTACATACATATATACATGCGTACATACATACATGCATACATACATGTGTATATACATGTATACATAGATATATACATATATACATACATACATATTGGAAAATAAGAGACGATACCCCACATGCGTTGCACCTTTCTTGTACACTACAATATAATTAGGTAAATGCATACAATCATGTCTATATGAATACATACAAAAATTCGCATAAATATATTTGAATATACATTGATACATAATATATATCCATGAATACATAGGTACACATACATATATACATGCATACATACATATAGACATACATGCATCCATACATAGGTACATAATATACACATACAAAGTCATATACATATGTACATATATACTTAACATACATTTTTTTCTTCCTGATAGAAAACAACTTTTTGTGATTGAGGTCACGTCACGAGGAAGGTGACGGCGAAGTGTCGGGGCGTCACATGGCATCACAATCGTGTTACGTCTGTCGAGTATTCGTTCAACCAATTGTCCAATTATTGTCGTCTGTCTGAATTTGCTCCTTCTCATTTTCCTTGTCTGCTTCTGTGTGTACGTGTGTGTGTCTGTGTACGTGTGTGTGTGTGTTTGTGCCTATGTGTGTATATGTATACACGTATGTGTATGTTTGTGCCTATGTGTGTATATGCATGCACGTAAATGTACGTGTGTGTGGGTGGGTGTTTGTGCCTATGTGTGTGTATGTATCCACGTATGTGTGTACGTGCGTGTGTGTGTGTTTGCGTCTATGTATGTATATGTATGCACGTGTGTATGCAATTATCCATGTATGTATGTACGTATACATGAGTATGTACATGTGTGTATATGTGTGGGTGAATGTATACATTATGAATACATGTGCATATGTATATGTATATGCACGGACGTACCTACATGTATATCTAATTGTATGTATATATGCATGTTTGTGCGTATCAATGTATATATCTATGTTCACATGCAAAGATGTATGTATTAATGTATGTTTGTATATGTGTATATACGTATGTATGTGCATGTCTATGGTCACATGTAAAGACCAATGTATGTATACACTATACTTACATAGATACCTAAATTTATACTTTTTTTTCCGTAACTGTTGGTACTGTTCCTTGTGTTCTCCCTGTCGCCGGGCGATTTTATTCATATCAATGGCTTCCCCCACCCCCCAAACCTGAAAGACGTTATTACACGGTTATTCTTTCCTTCGACCGTCGGAGCAGATTTCCAGCCCACATCTATGGGGGAGGAATCTGATATACTGGAGGAGAACGATCTTCCTCCAGGATATCAAACGACATTCTACGTAAATTGTTGAAAAAACAAAATGGTTTGCCATAGGGATTTTACGGTGGTCAAATTTCTGGAGGTGGGTGGTACCGTCGATGAATTGGAGGTTGGAGGAAGAAATTACCCAGTGTGATAACGCCTGGCGATCGCTTGTTTTTTGTTTTTATATATTTTATTGAAAAAGAACTGGGTGGTGTTCTTATGAGTAGTGATGGAATTGAAAAGGAAATATCTATCTATCTATCTATCTATCTATCTATCTATCTATCTATCTATCTATCTATCTATCCATCTATCTCGTGGTGTTCCTTCTTTGTATCTCGCAGTGTCTAATTTGCTCTTAAATTCGTGTAGGCTTTTTGCACATACTATTGTTTCGTTAAATTTGTTCCATATATCCACCACTCTGTGTGGAAAACTGTTCTTTTTCAGGTCTCTTCTATAAATGTCCTTTTTGAACTTCCTTTTATGAATTTTTTATTTCTTTTATCCCGATTTAGTAAGTCTTCTCTATCAAGGACTTCCATGCCTCTCATGATTCTATAGATGGTCACCAAGTCACCTCTTTCTCTTTGTTTCAGTGTCGGTAATTCCAGTTTTGACAATCTCTCCTCGTATGACAGTTTTGAAAGTATTGGGGCCATCTTCGTAGTTGCTCTCTGGATTCTTTCCATTTTCCTTGTATTCTTTTTTGTGTGAGAATAAACACCGTGTGAGATCGAAACCTTTATTGGTACGACGTTTCGCTTGTTACAGCTTTTTCAAGTACAGACATGGCAAACACTAAAGGTCTCGATCTCACACGGTGTTTATTCTCACAGTCTTGTCGGCTTTTGCCATTGTGTTTCATCCTTTTTAGTACTGGGTGACCATAGTGTCGCTGCGTACTCCAGTCTTGGCCTTATCAGTGTGAGCAGTATTTTCTTCATTTCTTCGTCCAAGTAGGTAAACGCCACCTTTATTGATCTTAGCAAGTTGTAGGTTTCCCCGACAATTTTGTTTATATGTTTGTCAAGGGACATGTCCTTTGTGATGATTACTCCAAGATCTTTTTCAGCTTCCACTTTCTTTACTTCATTTGTACCGATTTTGTATTGTCCTGATATTGTTTTTTTTTTTACTTTTTCCAAATTCCATTATGCTACATTTCTTAATGTTGAAGTCCACTTCCCACTTCTGACTCCGTTCCCAAATCCTGTTCAGATCTCTCTCCAGCGATTCACAATCCGTTTCAGTACTCACTTTCCTCAGCAATTTTGTGTCATCTGCAAAGAAGCTCATGTAAGATTCCACACCCTCATCCATGTCATTTACATAAATAGCAAACATTATTGGAGCCAATACTGATCCCTGTGGAACTCCACTAATCACCTCTTCCCAAGTAGAACTCTTATCTCTTAATAATACTCTCATTTTTCTTCCATGCAAGAAATCCTTCATCCATTTCAATAATTTACCATGTATCCCTCTTAAGGTTTCCAGATTTCTTAATACTTTTTTGTGTGGTACTTTATCAAAATATTTTTGTAAGTCTAGGAAAGCACAGTCAGTCCATCCCTCCCTTTCTTGTATTATATCCAGTAGTCTTGAGTAAAAACAGATCAAATTTGTGGCACATAACCTCCCCTGTCTAAATCAGAGTTGTCTCGGATTTAGTATATTGTTTTCCTCCAGATGTTTAGTCCACCTATTTTTGGTAACTTTTTTTCACAAATTTTGGCTACCGTGCTTGTAAGGGAGACCGGTCTGTAATTTGTTGGGTCTTCCTTGTTTCCCCCTTTAGATATTGATACAATGTTCGCATTTTCCCAGTCTTCCGGTATTTTCCCTTCTTTGAGTGAGCAGTTTATTACATTATATATTTTGTCTATTAGTTCATCATTATATTCTTTTAGTATCCAGTTTGCAATCCCATCCGTGCCGTGCGATTTCCTGACATCAAAGTTCATTATTTGGTCCATTGTTTCTTTTTGTATTGCTATTATTTCCCTTATGGTGGTGGTTGGGGGGGGGGTGTCTCACTTTGCTCCCTTCATCCCAATGCTATATATTTTCTTTATTGAACACCGACTTGACGTGTTTACTCATGACTTCAGCCATTTCTATATCTTCTGTGTATTCTATATTCCCTTGGTGCAATTTCACTATTTTCTGTTTGTTTTTTGTTTACTGTTCACATATCTATAGAATAGTTTTGGTTGGTCCTTACATTTTTCTATTATGTCTTTTTCATAGTTTCTTTTTTCCTCTCTGCGTACTCTTACATATTCATTACTTTGATTAATATATATTTGCCACTTTATATATTTTTTTCATCTTTTTCAAGCTTTATCTCATCCATCTTTCGCTTCAATGCGCCTCCTGTTAAACCAGCACTTAACATACACCTTTTCCTGTTTTTGTCTTGGTACATATTCATCCACTCCTTCATTATAAATTTCCATCAAAATCATCCATTTTTCTTCCACTTGTGTCTTTTCATCATAGAATTTTTTCCCAACTCGCTTTTTGAATTTTTTTCCTAAGTTTCCCAAAGTCCGTTTTGTTATACACCAGCCTTCTTTTTCTATATTTCTCATTTCTTTCTACATATATTTACTCTTTTAGTTCAAACCCAAGTAGTATGTGATCACTCTTTTTAATTGGTGTCATGTATTCAATTTCATCCATTATTTCAGATTCTGATGTAAATATTAAATCTAGTCTCGACGGTTTTTAATTTTTTCTATATCTGGTGTTTTCTTTTACCCATTGTGTCATTGTATGTTCTATTGTCATGTCAAGTGATACATTTCCCCCACAGATCCTCTCCACCTTTCACTGTCATCTTTTCCCAACAGACTTCTTTGTAGTTAAAATTTCCCATAAGTACCACGTTTCCTCTATCCTTTAGCATCATATCTATTGAATGCCTTATGTCTTCTAACATTTTTGAATAATCGTTCTCTTTCCAAGAACCCATTTTTGGGGGCACATAAATCACCACAAACTTTCTACTTTTCATGTCACTATCTTCAACTCTTATCATGATCATTTCCACACTGTTTTCTCAATCTGTAACCTTCGTCACATTTAAGTTTTTCTTAGCCAAAAAACATGACTTCTCCACCCTGTTTCTCCTCTCTATGTTTAATCCAGTGATTATATAATTCATGTGCAACACTATTTGGTGGTAATAGACCCCTTAACTTTGTCTCCACAATTCCCATTATGTCTGTTTTTTCTTCTGATAGGTAATAATTTAGTTCACTTACTCCTGAGATCAATTCGTCTATGTTAGTATAAGCCACTTTTATTTTCCCCTCTCCATCTCGTTCTCTGTTCCTTTCGTTTCTTTTTCTTGAATATACCATTTTTTCAGCCTCATGTCTAACACTTTCCAATAGATCTTCTTTTTGTCGATCTCTGTTCTTTTTCCCTTTGGGTTCACTTTTTGGTGTCTTTTCTCTCTTTCCTCATCATTCATTTCTCTTTTAATCTATATACTTTTATAGTGTTCACTATTTGCTAATTCTCCTGCTTTTGCCAGTATCTCTTCCGCTACCATTTGTGACCTTAATTTGATCTTTAGATGTCGATTTTTAATGTATTGTCTCATCCTATGCACTTCCTCTATTCCCTTTTCTATTTCTTGCTCCTCGTCTTGTACTGCTTTCAGTGTGTGTGTGTGTGTGTGTGTGTGTGTGTGTGTATGTGTGTGTGTGTGTGTGTGTGTGTGTGTGTGTGTGTGTGTGTATGTGTGTGTGTGTGTGTGTGTGCATGCAAGTTTCTAAATTCGGAAGCAGTCACATGCATGTTAGCTTCTTATCCAAGGTCAGTGATACATAAGATAAAGAAGATACGGGAGATGATATGGACTCCTAACGTCTTGAACCGAGGACCAAAAAATGCCTTCGATTTAGAACCAAAATATAAATAAAGATAAAAAAGGGCAAAATAAAGTAGAAATAATAAATGGAGATAAGACGCTTAGTGGAAGATATAGTCGTAAGAATTTCCTCTAGGCAGAAGAAAGATAATAGAAAAAAAAAATGTCGACTAATACTGAACGTGTTATTAGCTAGTAAACAATGAAACGAAAAGGTACAGCTGGGACACTAAGTTAAATGACACTTTATTAACATATGTTGGTGTTAAAAGCGTCTTAATTTACGTACAAATAAGGATAT
>NC_134792.1:3320549-3385549 GCF_046742065.1 Oratosquilla oratoria
GGTTAATTGATTGATCAATTAACTTATTTTGTTGTTTATTTATATATTTTTAAATATTGTGAATTCAATTAACCTCAGAATGAGCCTTGGGGGTGGGGGTGACTCGGTGAAGGGGGTCAAACTAGAAGGGATTAATTACCTGTGATGAGTAATTACATGGCTGAATGAGTTTATGTAGGCTCGCCACTAGATATGTCATTTCCCGATGAAGAAGATAGGTCGTGAAAAAAATTATCTTTTATTTATCTACACAATTATTTCTATATTTACTTACATATTCATTAACTTTATTTATTTGTGTATTTATGTATTTGTTTATTTATTTATAATTAGTTTATATTAAATCTTGAAACGGAGAATATTGGATGCCTGTAACCAGCTGTTGTTTTTGATCGCTTGTGTCTGTTCTCGGGGACTTGGCAGCAGATACGGTCTTGAAAACCTCAATGCACAGTTGAGGAACCAAGTTCCTCAACAGTTGTTAGTATGTAGTACTCTTGGTATCTGCTTGAAAAAAAAAAGTTATCCTCTCCAAATGTATTTGAGATATTCACTCCCCGCGTTCATTTCCCACAATTCCCTGTGATTTATACTCGCTCATGAAGTCCGTGCACAAATAAGACTCCTTGTGTTAGGTCAACCTATTCGCTGCAGAGTGGGCACCCACTTTGGATGCAAGTCAAATCCCCCTGCAGTTCATTAAAGAACACACACACACACACACACACACACTTCAACGAATGGACGGCTTAGAAGACGTTCTGAAGAGAATTGAAGATTGTGGATCCCAACGCAAAGAGAAGTGCCTATTGTATTTACAGGGTGGGGGGGAAATTGCTCGTGGAGTAGTAGGAAAGTAGGGAAAGAGGAAAGGGGGAGGGATTACTGAGGGAAATGGAAGGAAATGAAGAAGGAGTAGACTTGGCCCAGGCAGACAGGCGAAAGGTAAACAAAAGGCCTCCCGATGACGATGAAATGTCTAATAAAAATGTAAAGATTAGAAGTATAGACAAGAGCAATACAGTAGAAAGTGATGAGAATATTTTCCAGGGATTTAAAGAGGGTGGGGGGGACACAACCCCCCCCAACCCCCCCCGACTGACAAGACTAGAAGAGAAGGTCGATAAGATGATCGAGGACTTGGAGCGTAGGTTCGGTAATGTTGACAGTATTATACGAAGAGTTGAAAAATTGGAAGAACTAGAGAGGGCGAACAAAAACTCAACTAAGGAAATTGAAGAATTAAAACAACAGTTAAAAGAAGTAAAAGATGAGAATAAAGTCTTAAAGGAGAATAATAAGGAGAACAAGGAGGGTTGGAAAAAAAATCATGAAAATAGCAAGGTTGCATTCACTGACATAATCAGACAACAAATGAATGAACAAACTGAAAACTCAGTTATTAAAGTGATGAGACAGAAGGAGAATATAGTAAGAGACTTAGCAGACAAAAAGAAATGTATAATTATATTAGGAATGGAAGAGAAACATAACCCAGATAGAACCACAAGAATCAAAGAGGAAAATGAAAAAAGTAAGAAATTTACTAGAATTAGTTCAGGAAGATGAACCAGAAATAATGAAACAAATCGAAGAGAAATTCAGGCTAGGGAAATATAGTACAGACAAGACCAGACCAATCAAGATTAAATTCAGGTCACAAACTATGGCTGAGAATATCTTATCCAAAACAGGGAAACTAGCAACAAGTGAACAATATAAAAAGGTATGGATAAAAAGGGAAATGAATAAAGAGGAAAGAGAGGAAGAAAAACAGAAAAGACTTGAAGCAAAGGAAAAAAACGAGATAAGAACGGAGTCAGAAAAAGAGAGATTCTATTGGAGAGTAGTGAATATGAAACTAAAGAAAGTCGACATACAAGAGAAAAACAAAAGGGAAACAGAGAACACAATGGAAGTGGCAGAAAACTAAGAGTGTCTTACACAAATATAGATGGATTAATAACAGGATTGAATGAACTGAATGATTATTTGAAAGAAAAAGAACCAGACATAATGGGAATTGTAGAAACAAAATTAAAAGGTCCACTACCACCCAACAGTGTAGGACATGATGCATATAATTATTGGATTAGAAACAGAGTGAAAAAGGAAGGGGGTGGAGTTATGTTCCTGACTAAGAAGGATATAAACATGAAGGGTGTCACATATGGAAAGAATACAGTAGAGATGATAATGATGGAAGTAGAAGACAGAGATAAGAAGAACAGAAAGTTTGTGATAAATTATGTACCCCCAAAAACAGCCTCATGGGAAGAGAGTGAACATAAAAGTATGTTAGATGACACAAAGATAACATTAAACAAGATAATGGAAGAGGGAGGAAAAATAGTTATGATGGGCGACTTTAATTGCAAAGAAATCTGCTGGGAAGAAATGACAGTAAAGGGTGGAGACGGCTCATGGGGAAACGCTCTAATCGAGATGGTTACTGACCATACAATGACACAATGGATACAGGAGAACACTAGGTATAGAAATGAAGAAGAGCCATCGAAACTAGACCTAGTAATTACATCCGAACCTAGAATAGTGGACAAAATTGAATATAAAACACCAATAGGTAAAAGTGACCACATATTGATTGAACTGGAACTTAATGAAGAAAAATATATGAAAAGAAATGAACAATACAGAAAAGGAAGAATGATGTATGAAAAAACAAACTTTGATAAAATAAGAGAATTCTTTCAAAAGGAAAACTGGGAAGAAATATACAAAGAAGAAACAACAGTAGAAGAGAAATGGAATATTTTGACAAAAATTTACAAAAAAGGAGTGGAAAAGTATGTCCCAAGACAAAAACAAGAAAAAGAATATGTAAAATGCTGGTACAACAAAAGCTGTAGGGAGTTAAAAGACAAAAGAGACAAAGCCTGGACCAGATGGAAAAAAGACAGACCTGAAAAATGGAAAATATATACCTGCTATAGAAATGAATATGTACAAATGTGCAGAGAAGAAAAGAGAAAATATGAAAAAGATATCATAGAAAAGTGTAAAGATCAACCGAAACTATTCTACAGATTTGTAAACAATAAACTGAAAAACAAACAAGACTTGGAGAAATTAAGACAGGAGGGAGTTGAATACACCGAGGAAATGGAAATGGCGGAAATTATGAACAAACATTTTAAATCAGTGTTTACAAGGGAGAACATACAACCTGAAGAGAACGAATGGAAAGAGAAAGTCCCCCCTATGGAAGAAATAGAAGTAACAAAGAATGAAATATTAACACACTTGAGTAATCTTGATGTCAGAAAATCGCATGGACCAGATGAAATAGCAAACTGGATACTAAAAGAATGCAGGAATGAACTGGCAGACAAAATACATAGCATACTAAATAGTTCCTTGAAAGAAGGAAAAGTTCCAGAAGATTGGAAAAAAGCAAATATAGTACCTATATACAAAGGAGGAAATAAAGAAGACCTACCAACTATAGACCAGTCTCTCTAACAAGTACAATAGCAAAAATTTGTGAAAGAATTATCAAAAGTAGATGGGTAAAATATTTAGAAAAAAACAAAGTGTTAAATCCAAGGCAATTTGGATTCAGACAAGGACGATCATGCGTCACCAATTTAATATGTTTCTATTCAAGGCTAATAGATATAATACAGGAAAGAGATGGATGGGCGGACTGTGCATTTTTAGATCTAAAGAAAGCTTTTGACAAAGTACCACATAAGAAGTTGCTTAAGAAATTAGAAACTGAAGGAGGAATACAGGGCAAACTACTAAATTGGATGGAGGACTTTTTGCAAGAAAGAAAAATGAGAGTAGTGATAAGAAACCAACACTCAAAATGGGATGAAGTAATAAGCGGTGTTCCGCAGGGAACAGTTCTGGCCCCAATAATGTTTGCTATATATATTAATGATATGGATGAAGGAATAGAAAGCTATATGAGCTTCTTTGCAGATGATGCAAAACTACTGAAAAGAGTGAAAACTGAAGAAGATTGTGAATCACTACAGAGAGATCTAAATAAAGTACAAGAATGGAGTAGGAAATGGGAGATGGAGTTCAATACAAAAAAGTGTAGTATAATGGAATTTGGAAAAAGCAAAAACAGAATAACAGGAGCATATAAATTGGGAGAAGAAGGAATAAAAAAAGTAGAAAATGAGAAGGACCTGGGAGTCATTGTTATGAATAATATGTCACCTGAGAAACATGTAAATAAGATTTTTGGAGAAACTTATAATCTAATAAGAACAATCAAAGTTGCATTTACATACCTGGAACAAGAAATGGTGAAGAAAATCCTAATCACCCTGATAAGACCAAGATTGGAATATGCAGTAACGATATGGTCACCAAGTACAAAAAAATGTATAAAAAAACTTGAAAGAATACAAAGAGCAATTACAAAATTGGCACCAACACTCTCAAAACTATCATATGAAGAGAGACTAGAAAAACTTGAACTACAGACACTAGAGCAAAGAAGAGAGAGAGGAGATTTGATAGCTATTTACAGAATCATGAAAGGCATAGAAATTACTGACAGAGAGAATCTGATAAAATGGGATGACAGAAATACTAGAGGACACGGAAAGAAAATAAAAAAAGACAGCTATAGAAGAGATTTGAAAAAGAACAGCTTTCCTCACAGAGTAATAGACAGTTGGAACAAGTTAAATGAGAAAGTGGTGTGTGCAAAAACAATACATGAATTTAAAAATAGTTTAGATAAAATGAGATATGAAGACGGGACCCCACGAGCATAGCTCCCCTTCCCGTAAAATACAACTAGGTAAATACACATACATACATACATACATTCTCGGTGGCACGGTTGGTAGAGTCCCTGACTGTCAAAACGGCGGTTCGGGTTCGAATCCTGCCCTGGGCTGAAAATAATTTCAGTATCGCTGTGCTTCGAGTCGTTACTCCAACTCTCGTGGGCGAGGAGTTTGGTGTGTGTGTGCGTGTAAGGTCAAAGCATTACCCATAGATCGGTCATACGAGCTCTGATCTCTCTTCCGGGAGGGAAATAGCTGTCGATCACGAGTCCAACACGTGATCCAAAGAACAATGTGAATCACACACACACACACACCGCTCCGTCTGGAAATGCAGTCCTGAGGGGCTGACACTCAGTTCATTCTCTTCCTCCTACTACTATTATCCGGGGGACATAAAAACTGTCCCATCACTGACAACCCAAACTTTCCTTTCAGTTAGGCCAATGGGAGGGCCCAAGGACTGTTGCCAACCACTGTGGGGCTGCTGTGGTTTTCCAGTTATTAAAACTCGAGGCAACAATTGTTATTATTTTTTTTTTAATCAATCCCACTATAGTGCTTATTGATTTGGCTGGCATTATTTTTATTAGTGTAATAATTTTTCTTCATCTAATTATTATTATTGTTTTTGCTGTTGCTGTTTCTTGGTTTAGATCTGCACTTGGGTTTGCAGTTAATGAAGTAGTTTGGTTTGAAATAATGCACCAATTAAGTCTTAGTGGCTGTTGCCAGTTACCTGGTGGTCATGCATTGACATCAGAAAGAATGATCTCCCCCCCCATCCATCTGGATGTGCATGACACTCTGTCTCTGGACCAGGATTGGTCATTTGCTCTCTCAACTTTAACTGAAGCTCCACTGCCTTTTCATATAAGGAGGACTGACAACCGGTGATTGTTTACTTTCAACATCTATAAGCCAGTAATAAAAACAGTCCCACAGTAATACAACGGTCCAATGTTTCTTCCCAGAGAGATTGATTAATGTAATTCGAGGCAAGAATTAGTATTGTGATATATCTAGTCATACATCGTCTATGTATGGTCAAATTGTTGTACTTAGGGTTTTGTTAGCTAATTTGTGCAAATCTTTAACCATTTCAGTGGTCGTTGTTGTTCCAGTTATGTACAGTTTTGGATTAAGATTAATCTCTTTTTGCAAAGTTCTGAGTGGCTCGACAAAGATAATCTTGCATATACTGTATATGCACACATACGCAACAAAAGAAGCTTTGCACCTTATAAGGAGTGGCCAATCAAGTCATGAGTCCATCCTTTACTTATCCTATCATTTGTTGTTCCTTTAATCTCGGTTCCTTATGAATGTAGGGTCACAAATTCAGCAAACATCATTATCTTACTCTTCAATCATTGTTCTTTACTCTTTTAAATTTTTATTTTCAATCTCCGAGAACCTCTTATTTATTTTTTTCCCCCTCCAAACAGCCCTCAGCTTTTGATTTGTATACATTCTGTACTCCATATACCTAAATGCTAGATATGACAGAATTCACATTCCATACATGAAAGGCATCCATTTCACAGGGCAGATGAAGAGAAAGTCATGATTAAATATTTGTACCATTTATTTTCTTTATAAAAATAGTATAACAAATAATTTTATCACATTGTCCTCCAAGACTAGTAACTCCCGCACATTCATGAGCTGCCACTTCCTTCTTGCCGACAGCTCCCGTTGCCAACTTTAGCACACTACAAAAACCTTACACTTTCCATCATAATACTAAAAAGTACACTGATC
The DNA here is from genome assembly GCF_046742065.1 of Oratosquilla oratoria. Taxonomy (NCBI): domain Eukaryota; kingdom Metazoa; phylum Arthropoda; class Malacostraca; order Stomatopoda; family Squillidae; genus Oratosquilla; species Oratosquilla oratoria. The sequence goes on from NC_134792.1 coordinate 3,327,089, forward strand.
CATCATCCAGCGTACTAGGTCCATGGCTTAAAGCTACAGAGTATAGAACCAACCTCCTTCAACTTTTTTAAATGCACCTTTGAGCAAACCGCCTTTGAGTTACGGAAATTTGTGTTGTCCGTACCAAAGAACGTGGAACATAATACAAAACAAACGGCATCCTAGTCCATTCTAGCGCAGTTACTATGCTGTCAAGATGCAGATACTACTACTATTTTGTGGTAGTGGAAAAAAAAAAAAAAAAAAAAAATGTGGATAAAGTTCCACAGTCAATGTGGATTCTGTGCGGAACCCTTCCTTCCACCTTCTGAATAGCTCCTCCACTTTGGGTACTGAGATCATAGACAAAGCAAAGATGCACATCACATTTTCCAGATCATAAAATCAGCAATATAGCTGAAATCTAACAAAAACATGGATTCTGTTGTCCTATGGTTAAAAAACCCAGGACGTTATGAGACAAGACAATACAAAAAGAACATATAATCTTATAATCTGTATAAAAAAAGGAATTGTTGCAACTAAGGGTGCAGTAACTCAACCTTCCACTCATGCACACTTAACACAACACTGGTATTTCTCTTGTAGTTACCAGTAGACTGGTCATCTTCTAATAAAACCAGAAGAGTATATAAAAAAATTCATTCACCCACGTCCAAGTGTAACACATCCACTCGTTTGAAGCTAGTTTCTCCTCTTCACTCTTCCATCGCGTAGAGTCTTTTTTTGAGAAGTTCGTATTTTGGGGAGACCACAACCTTCCTCTTACCTAGTGACCTGCAATGGACAAAAGACACATGGGTTAGACTTTCATTTGCGATTGAAATGGACATTTTGATTTTCTGAGACCAAGTGAAAAGAGCAAACCCTGATTTGGATTGACTCAACATTAATTAACAAATTATTTCATTCTTATCAAACAAGAGTAGTCATATGTCATGGGACTTATCCTTACCTGAAGATTTTGGCCATTTTGGTGAACCATGAATTGGGATCTGGTCTTAGTGTGAGGTAAAGTTCGAAGGTGGTCGGCGTTTGTGAGTCTGCTTCAACTTGTGTGAGCATGTGTCCCTCGTTGTCACTTTCCCATTCAACAATGAGCATACACCCTCTGTGGAAGAAGAAAAATAAATGATTAGTTAAATTCTTTGAACCATGTCAAATGGTATCCTTTACTACTGTAGCTACATATTTTGAAACTAATACTAGAATAACTTAACGACATTGTTGGCATCAACAGTATTAGACAAGATGGATTCATTTAACAACTTTTCAAATGTTAATTTTTCAGTAAACATTTTCTACTAATGATACCAAGAAAGCAATCTAGTTTTGCTACAGTTTTAAGCTATAGTATTTGATAGATTTCACTTTATTGCACACTTCAATAGCAATGCATAGGCAAGGGAAAACTCACCTCAAGCCACAGGGTTCATCTTTGGAGAGGAACCAGACGTGATCCGCTACAGAATCTAGTAACGACGGCGGAAGAACTAATAGGTCGGTTCCAAAACCCCCACACAGCTCTTCCTCGAGTCTGTTGCGTAGAACTGCTCGAGTAATAGCTTCTGAAGGGTCTTCGATGGGCGCCAAAGAAAGATCTGGAATGCAAAAATAAAGTTCATTAGTGACGAGGACATAGGCCTACACTGGGGGTAATGTTACCGGTTATGAATTCTAATACCGGTTATCAACATTTAAGTTTTCAAGTTGTCTAAGTGACTTGTCTAAGTGACTGAGTTATGAAGACAAAACTGGAACGCCTTTATCGTTTTCAAAATAATAGTTAAACGAAAATCTTAAAGTTTTTATTGTATAGTGTCCGATGTCTGTACAGGTTTGTGCCTGTTTTCATCCAAATCTTTGTTTAGTAAACAATATTCAGATACATCTATTCATAATCGAATCGCTAAAGTAAGCGATTTCTGTTTCAATATACTCTTACTGTCTTACTGTAATGTTGACGAATGGCATCTAACCTCCGAAGACTTTCAAAACCTAAGTTACCATAATTTCAAAACCACGCACACTTGATGAAGTTTATTCTCCGAAGACTCTAACAGAATATATCTACGAAGACTCTAATAGAATATATCTTTATCTTATTTAAGTTATAATCCCTTTGCCTACCCCCCCCTCCAACAAATGGGCAAGCTACACTGAGGCAAGTCGAACATCCGTTTTTAAATCGGATGTGATGCTGTAAATTCCACAGGATATATCACGTCACATTGATGACGCTACTTTCACACTAGAAACCACAGAAAATTACTAGAATACCCATCTAATGTCAACTACTAAATGGACGCGTCGATGGGCGAGTGTATCTATGGGACAAAGACTACTTGAACAAAGACCAGGGGAGACTGGAAGCTGTAGATTCTTGTATTTAGTCTTTAAGCGACTCTTTCACATTCCCAATGAACCTTGAAAACCATCCTACAGTCCTGCTAAGTTACCCGTACACTTTGCAAAAAAATACTTGCAGAAAGTTGCATGAGAAGACGTGGAAATTTCCCATCAACATTTCACCCAGCTGAACCCCGCTATAGCGAACAGATCCCAAGCCAATCAGCTGTGCAGTTAGCAACAGCTAACTCTAAACTTATAAAATGTTGACAGTTACCTTCTTCGACGGGTAGGGGTCCTAGAAGTTCACTGAGTGTAGATGCCGTTGGCAACAGAACCTTAAGGTGTGCCATTTTGTATAATATATATATTCAGTCACTAGCCCTTTGTCCACGAGGTTCCAGCGACAACTGACGTGCTCCTCCTGATGCTCAGGGCCTTTAACTGAGTGACGAACGTGACTGGGTGCGGGGGTACACTCTCTGCCAGCAGGTTTGAGCTAATGAAATCGGACACTTCTTTACATTTCATTCAAAACTACCTAATCTTAATTTTAAGGGTTATTTTTTACTTTTTATGCTAAAAATATATATGTATAAAACACTTGAATATCTAAATTATCATATAAAATAAAAACTGGCGCTTTCGAATGCTACGTTTTATTATTTTTGTGATTCAGAATGTAACTAAACATTATAAAAAAAGCGCGTTCTATTTTGAAATAAGTGCCACAGAAAGCCGTGCGCTCGGCGCATGCGCGAATATGGTTGTTAATTCTTCCTTTAGTTCTATTATTTACGAAAGAAATACGTCACGTGTAGGTATATACCATACGGTAAATCAAATAAAAAATAAATTCAAGCATTGAGAAGTAAGTAAAATAGCGTGACACAAAACTGTGTTGCTAAAAAATAATAATATTTGCCGTATGGCAGCAGCGAGTTCTTTGTTCACCTCTGGATGCGATGTCGTCAGCCAACATTATGTGTCAGTCGGTGTTATTTCGTCAGCCAGTGTTTTACAGAAACGTTATGAATTATTCTAACAACTGCAGTTCCTTGATATCCATTTTTGTATAGAAAAATGACAATGAATTAATTAAGGTTTAATAAAGAGAACAAAGGTTGATGGAATTGATTTTATTGAACTAAATGAACAGGAATAACCCGGGGCAATTTACTAATCACGGTTGTGATAGAAATAGCTTACTTGTCATGCACTCATCTTAAACCAATTTACTCAACATGAGATCTTAACCTTTGTCATTCTATCTTTATTCAATGCCGGATCGACATGTTATGCACGACTTTCTATATAGTTTGTCAGAGATCAAATTTAATCGCGCGATGGATATTAAAAAAAGAATAAGATACTTTCCATCATTCATCTGATTTATTTATATGAAAACAAGGATGCCTATGTTTGGTTTTGTTGTTTTTCTTTTATTTTCGATTTGATTATGAGGCTTGTGCTAGTAAGGTGGGGAGACGGGAAAATGGACATTCGGTAAGGGGGACAGAAGGATAGAATTGGTCTGTGTCGGTCCCTCTTCTCTTGCTCCACCTTACAAAGTATTGTGTGTTTCGTCCGTAGAGCTCCAACACCATCATTATCATCATCATCATCACTCTTCCTTCTTTTTCATATTTTGCTTATTTTCATCATCGTCATCATCATCATCATCATCATCATCATCATCATCATCATCATCATCATCATCATCATCATCATCATCATCATCATCATCATCATCATCATCATCATCATCATCATCATCATCATCATCATCATCATCATCATCATCATCATCATGTTCCCTTTTCATCCTATGTCTTTCCTAGACCTTTTTATTTCTGTTTACTAAACAAGAGATACTGTATCAGACCAGCCAGTATCTTTGTAATACATTTACACTAACTTGATAAAAAAAAATCAAGAAGTATATACATTAATCGCTAGGGTAACACTCAGATGAAAGCCCCCCTCCCCCCCCCAAAAAAAAAATAAAGAATCGTCAGGAGGCACTTAGCTGTAACAGATGTCACCACCTTTGCCCAGCGTACTCTATGCAATCACAAAGAAAACGATTGAAGATTATTTAAAATTAAAATGGATGACATTTTATTACAAACCATTAAACTACAACCCTTTTGACAAGTTGGGGGGGGTTATGTCAGCTGAATAAAATCCTTTGGCCATTTTCATTTTCATTCACTGTAACTGGGTAGATGAAACAATCACCCGGAGACAGCCGGAATAACCCAACTGAAATCGGCAAACGAAAGATGGATGGAATACAATCCATCAAAGCAGACGTCTTCCTTCTCTTCCTCCACTCCAGCTATTATTATTGGGGCGAGTGGAGTCAGGTGACTCCCTCTCTCTCTCTCTTCTCTCTCTCTCTCTCTCTCTCTCTCTCTCTCTCTCTCTCTCTCTCTCTCTCTCTCTCTCTCTCTCTCTCTCTCTCTCTCTCTCTCTCTTTGAGCTCAACTTTAAATATACAGTGTGCGAATATTCTTTCTCTTTCTCGTTCTCTGTTTTTCTTTTCATAGTTATGGTTTATATGTATCGTGGGATTAAGCTACATGATTTTACATGTGTACAGTATATATTTAGGCATTATATGTTCATCGTACACGTGTGTGTATGTGTGTCTGTGAATGTTTTCGTGGGACAGTACTTCAATGATGGGGAAGGGTTGGAAGGCTTTAGCTGAATAAAATCACCTGGCGACAGCAGGAATTAATACAAGAAGGACACCCCCACCCAACTACATGTCTGATTTTTTTTTCACCCAAAACAGCCTTTTCTGGTCCTTTTAAAGCCCAAATTACTCTCTGGACCTGCGTGTCAGAAGCTGATTCAGGACGGGCCAATGTGTCAAGAATGACACAGAACGAAGCCGGTTCGACCTAGCGGGCACAAGCTACATGCGCGAAACCAAACGTCTACGTGGATTCTTCCTTAAATAGAACATTCTTGGATTGAAAAGGGTTTCGATCCCTTTAACGTGAATAGAATTCTCTTGAAAGAGATTCGATTCCCTTGAAAGAGATTCGATTCCCTTTGTCTTAATGAAATCGGCCTGAAAGGAGTTTCGATCCTTATTATCTGAATGAAATCGGACAAAATAAGTTTTCGTGGGGTTGTGGGGCTGTCCCACTTGTTTGTGCGAATGTAGCCATGGATAGGGTGGGGATTTGGGTCCATTTGCCCAAGCCTAGCCCGGGATTTATGGCTCACAGTCGTCAAGCGACCCCGAATCTCGTTCATTGTTGGGGCAGATGGGGCAACAATCCAGCTTAGCCAAGGATCCCTAAGTACGTAGGGGCAATGTGATTACAGGTTTGCTCAGTCCCTTACTGAATCTATGACCCTCATCCTCCCTTCTGTCTTCAGCGAAATTATGAAATTGAATTTAAAACAGGATAGAATCAGTTGTACTTTTGTGTTGAAATTCAAGTGGTACATTTGGGCAAATGGATTTTGGTATTTGACTCTTACTTATTCTCCTACTTGCTGAACTCCCAGCTAACCTGTGATACTCCATGACAACCAAAGAGTCCTTCCTGGTCACGGAAAACGATCGACCCAAACGTTGGAGGAAGGTGGGGGTTGGCGGTGGTGGTGGTGTAGGAAAACCTTACGTTTCGTTTTCGTAGTTCGCACCAAACCCGTAGATTACCACGCCTTGTCCTTGTCTTTATCGCATTTAAATTAAAATTCTTGAGCCGGACCATGCTGGTTGTCACGCCATCAATATCGCATGAGAGCTGACCTAGATATTCTTATCTTTAGCTGGAAGGAGAGTGGAGGGAGGGAGAGGGAAGGAGGAAGGGTGGGAGGGAGAGTGCAAAGCGCGGTAGCTGTTGCATCAGATGCGCGGGTGTTATTGATTCTATGAGCAGCCCGCGCCGATCCTGCTCAGATGCTGTTCCCAAGCCCTTTGGCGAGCTCTCGGCTTCCAACTACCGTTTCCTTTGTCAAATCTCCCTGGCAATCTCCCCTTCCCCTCCCCCCGTCCCCCCCTCCCTCATCACCACCCTTATCACTAGAGACTGTAACAGCGAAACTCTTCAAACATTGTGAAAGTCTACCGGTGAGGTGGATTCAAGCGTTCTTCTGTTGGGGTACGAAATTCATGTCGTTATGACGTCATGTCGCTCATGATACCTGTTCACCTTACAACACCAATGGTAACTTCTTCGTTTCAGAATCTATCCTTAACTCTCAGTTCAGGGTTGCAGACCATCCCTGGTAACGTACCAACCCAAACCAGCTTTCCTTTTACGACTCGGCGGTTTAGGCCTAACTCGCTCCGCTCCAAGAGACCCAGAGCCTATCAGAAGCACGTACTCGGTCACCTCTGTGCTAAGCCGACTTCCTCTTGTGTTGTCTTTGTCTATCTTCTTCCATCTTTGTCACCTTCCATCTTGTATTCATTATCCAGAATCAGCCTATCTTATCCTGTCTTTGCATTTCGAAAAATAGAAATGATAGAAACTATAACATATGTATATATATATATATATATATATATATATATATATATATATATATATATATATATATAATGTGTGCTTGGGCACATATTTGTGTACATTAAAACAAACCTAATAGACTAACATTGTTGAACGAATGATATAGAAAAATGGCTATAAAAATACCCAAATATTTCCTTTAATTTTATCATTCATAATAATATTCCTCCTATCCAACCATTCATCATCATCTTATCAATGAGATTACCTTATAATCTATGATTTGGACGACAATTATGCTGTTACATGATTTAATTCAGCTTCCCCACTTTCTTTTCCGTCTCTCTATTCTTCTTTTTTTTTTTTTTTTGAATTATCATGTATCCCATTTGCGTTTCTTGTTTGTTCTGCCCTCGTTTCTCCCCTCTTTGGCCCTCCCCTTTTCTTCCTTCCCCTCTTTCCCCTTTGTCTACCCTCAGGCAGTGTTCCCCCAGATCTCGCGTGTTTGCTCACATATTCCCCTTTTTTCCCTCTGCTTGCCCTCCTCCTCCTCCCCTCCTCCTCCTTGTCTTCCTCCTCCTCTTCCTTGCCCTCTTTCTCCTCCTCCCTCTTATTATTCTACTTCTTCACCTTCTCTTTATCTTTCTTTTTATCCTCTTACCCCTCCTTTTCCTCCTCCCTCCTCCTCTTCTTCCTCTTCCTTCTTCCACTTCTTCGCTGTTTCTTCCTCCTCCTCTTTCTCCTTTTATTGCCGCTCCTCCTCTTTCTCCTTCCTCTTCCCTTTCCTTCCATCTTCCCCACCTCCTCCTCTCCTCTTCCTTTTCTGCCACATCCTTTTTCATCGTCTTCATCCTAATTCCTGTTTTTCGCACTTCTTCAGCCTCGTCCTCCTCCTTGTCTTCCTCGTTCTCTTACTCTTATCCTCTTTATGGAAGCAGATTGATAAACTCCTGGAAGATGTTTATTGATAACAAACTTATATCAAACCCAAGATGAACTCGTAACAAGCTGCTGTGGCATCGCCGGTATTGTTTGCAATCATAGTCTTAAACCCCTTTCCCCATACCTTCTACCTTCACTATATATAACATTCTATCTTGTAGAGAATGTTGATCATACTCTCTTTGTCGTCATCTGCCTGTCCATTACCTTCAGTATATACCTGCTCTTTTACCTCGCCCCATAAAATTGGCCTTTCTTTGTTTTTCCAAATTCTCCTCCATGTCCTCCCTCCCCTCTTTCCTTTCTCCTCCCCTCTCTCTTCCTCACCCTGCCCCTTTCCTCTCCCTCCTCCTCCTCCTTCCCCTCTTCCTCCCCTTCCACCCCCCACCTCCCTACTTCACTTGAGCCTAACGTTGCTGCCTGCCTGCGTCCTCTGGAGGGAGTGGGAGAGGAAATGGAGTAGGCGTGGAGATGGTGGTTGGGAGGGGAGGTGGTCGTTGCCAAGCGGCGTGGTAACAGCCGAGCGTACCCAGTGGCCGCAGTGCATGAGGTGCAAGCGCTTGTGTGTGAGAGGAGGTTCTGTGCAAATACAAGCACGAACGCACAGGCACACACACAAATGTTCAGATTCAAGGCAGACACACGCACAGGCAGCCAAACAGGTCGTGTACAGGCACAGCTGAATGCATACACGCGAACACCAGGCATCCAATGCAACGAAGCGAGAAATTGCCTGGCTAGCAGCCTAGGTAGTGTAGGTCTGCACGCAAGTTAGAAAGGGTTAGGTAATTCGGGTTGTCTACCAGCACACTACGTGGGGAGATAATTGAGTAGATAAGTCAGTTGACAACCCATGCTTACAGCACAAGCAGTCTTTGAAATATAGGCATGCATTTTGTAGACCTTAATATACGTATTATATATATATACATATATATATATATATATATATATATATATATATATATATATATGTGTGTGTGTGTGTATATGTATAATATATGTATGTATATATATATAAATATATGTATGTATATATATATAAATATATGTATGTATATATATATATATATATATATATATATATGCATATATATATGCGTATGTGTATATATGTATATTATATATATGTACATATATGTATATAAATTATATTTATACACACACACACACACACATATATATATATGTATATATATGTATATATATATATATATATATATATATGTGTGTGTGTGTGTATGTGTGTGTGTGTGTATGAATTTTTATATGCATTTTTCTGTAACAAAGAAGGGCCGTGTTTGATATCTGTATAAGCCTAACGAGGCTTGCATTTCTACTAATGTCCATGCACACAAGCGCGTCACTCACGTGCGCACGCACGCACACACACACACACACACACACACACACACACACACACACACACACACACACACACACACACACACACACAGGCATAATGTATACAGAGTGATGTGAGCGTGGTTGTGGATTTGATTATGTATAGGCCTGTTAACAAAGGGATGCGTTTTAACACGCGCATGCAGCTATATGCATACAGCACACACACACACACACACACACACACACACACACACACACACACACACACACACACACACACACACACACACACACACACACACACACACACACACACACACACACACACACACACACACACACACACACACACACACACACACACACACACACACACACACACACTAGGTAATGGGGATAAAAATTTACTAGAGCTCTCCAATGTAATTCCTTTTCTGTGTATTACAGTTGAAAATACAGTCAAATTACTGTGGATTAAAGTGTTAACATATGTATGTATGTATGTATATATATATATATATATATATATATATATATATATATATGTGTATGTACATATATGTGTGTGTGTGTATGTATGTATATGGATTGTAACAAAGGATTGTATCAAACACGTACGGACGCACGCACGCACACATTCACTTGTAGCCTTTCTTCCAAGCTGAAAGGTGCGGCGTCTGGTTCTTATATTCTGAGTGCATAAAGACGAAAATTGCATCAACCGCGTCCTAGAGGCCTGGAAGGTTTTGTGTGTTTGTGCGTATGTACGTGTGTGCGTTTATGTGTTTTGTGTGTGTGTGTGCGTACGTGTGTGTTTACGTGTGTACGTGTGTGTTTATGCACATTGTGTATGTATCGTTTGCATCTCCTTGCAGGATTGAGTTTATTTAATAATTTGATGCACTGTCTTACATGTTTTCATGTGCTTACACCTACGTGTGTATAATGTATATGTACGTACGAGCATGAGTGTGTAATATGCATTAATTATCATATCTTCATTGTGTAATATACATGTTATTGTTTATATTCGTGTATGATATACATGTAAGTTTGTGTATACATTGTGTGTGTATGTGTGTTTATTTGCCAAATAGTATATAGCTAATTGTAATATAGAATATTAGATCTACGCTTGTGGGGTCCGTCACTTTCCATTGTAGGACGTCAGTGTAAGGTCGCTGAAGCATACTTGTCCATCCAAAGTCGTCATTTTATGTTTCGCTGTTTTGCATCATCCGTCCTAGTCGATCAGATCTCCATGACACTGCAGAACTACTTTATTACATTATCATTATCACTGTCGCTATTATTCACAATCGTTATCACCATCATCCCCCGTCGCAAGCACCATCGTTGCCACTGTCGTCAGCGTCGTCGTCATCATCCTCTCTGTCGTCATAATCTACCTCGTCATGCCACGGTAGTCGCACCCATTCTTGTGAGGGGTGCTTTGCTTGTCATGCAGTGACATGTACATTTGTACATGTACATACGGTGTACATGTACATGTACATGTACATACGCTTGTATGGGGTTCAGTCCGTGTAGTATTACTGCTGAACACAAGTACTTGGCGTTAGAAAATAGACAAATAGATAAGCTAACAAATAATCGAGTGAATAAATAAAATAAGTATATATAAGTATACATATATAAAATTGATATGAATAAGTAAATAACTTACGTATAAAGATAAATAGATAATGTTAGAAAATATATCAAGAGCGTCACAGGACGAATTGAAGGTATTTATACAGTAATAGGTAATAAGTTATAAGTAATAAAACTTTAAGTTCTGATCTCCCTCTAAAATGACTGAAATGTTTCAGCTTCGGTCAAAGCAGATTAAATAGATTAAAGGTTTAAAGCTCTGGTTAATGGGAGAGGGGATGGAGTATTTGTAATGTGGGGAGTTGGGGGGGTGGGGAGGGACACTCTATGGGAATATAGAGACGTGGAGAAGAAGAAACGAGGAAGGAGGAAAGAGACTTGGAGAGAGAGACCGAGAAACGGAACAAGAGAAAGAGAGCCAGGGAGGAAAAGATAGTTCTCTCTTTTTTTTTCTGCGATGGCAGAGAAAGAGAGATTGTGTACATGTTAGTGTTTTTTTTCCTCCATTCCAAAGGAAGGACGGATTTGCCCCTCGGCGCTCTGGGGAGGTTTACCCCGCCTCCTCGCTTTGACTCGCTTTGCTTCGATTTGCGTTGCCTTGCTTCGCTTCGCTTTGCCTTGCTTCGCTTCGCTTTGCATTGCTTCTCTTCGCTTTGCCCTGCTTCGCTTTGGCTAGTTTCACTTTGCTTTGCCTTGCTTAGCTGTGCCCTGCCTTGCTTCTCTTCGCTTTGCTTTCGTTTCGCTTTGCTCTACTTTGCTTCGCTTCGCTGTGCCTTACTTCGCTTTGCTTTGCTTCGCTTTGCCTCGCCTTGTTCCATCTCTTCTTGCTTGATCTCTCCTTGCTTTGCTTCGCTTTGCTTCGCTTTGCTTCGCTTTGCTTTGCTTTGCTTTGCTTTGCTTTGCTTCGCTTTGCCTTGCCTTGTTCTATCTCTTCTTGCTTGATCTCTCCTTGCTTTGCTTCGCTTTGGTTTGCTTCGTATCGCCTTGCTTTGCCTTAACTTTAGTTGTTCGGTGAGCTACTGGTAGCTCCTGATTCTCTTCTCTTCTCTTTCCTTGTTTTATCTTCTCTTTTCACTTATCTTCAGGTCTCAGTTTTCCTCTCAAATCTCTTTTCTTATCTGAAATATCTCTTAGGCTCTCTCTTTTCTCTTTTCTTCTCAGCTCTCTTTACAGTCCTCTTCTCTGCTGCCCAGCATAGAGTATTGACTGCCTAAGTTTAATGCAGTCAATAATACAGGAGGGAACTCAAATAGCACCCCTACAGACCAGAGTCACACAGATTTTTCTTATGATTGGAAACATATCTCCGATAAAAAGAGAAGAATATTTTGATCATCATTAACTTCACTCTTGTACTCTGTCAAGGATAGGAGGACTGGTTACTGCCTAGGAAGTGCTCTCTTCTCTCTCTCTTTCTCTTTATCTATCTACAATATCTCTGGTTTAGAGCTCAACTTTGAATATATAATGTGCGAAGATCACCTTTCTCTCTCTCTCTATCTCTTTGTCTCCCCCGCTCTCTCTCTCTCTCTTCTCTCTCTCTCTCTCTCTCTATCTCTCTGTCTCCCCCTCTCTCTCTCTCTCCTTTGTCCTTCTCTGTTCATCTCCTCTAACCCCAACTCCCCCCCCCCATGTGGTTTGCCGTACGGGTTTTTAGCTCTCTCTGTCAGTTTTATGAGCTCAGCAGGTACCCCCCTCCTACACACACACACACACACACACACACACACACACACACACACACACACACACACACACACACACACACACACACACACACACACACACACAGACACACACATAAACACACACACATTTGATTAAAATCGCTTGGCGGCAGCTATAAGGTTAGTAAAATAGCCCCCCCCTTCTGGAGGGTGTTGATGAGTTCTTGATTTCTTTATTGAGAAATTACATTAATTATTTAATCATTTATCTTCGTATTAATGTGTGCATGTGTTTATGCATTTACTTTATTTATTTACGTGTTTAGTCATTTATTTATTTACTTGTGTATTCATTAGTTTATTCATTTGTTATATGAAGTTCTGTGGGGGTATTTCCTTAAGTGAATAAAATCGAATGTATTACACGAAAATCTTCACCCCTTCCTCTTCCCATTCGAGACAAAAAAAAAATCATCTATTGTTCGCCATAACCAAATATATAAAGTTATTCCTCATGCGGATATGATTTCAAGTAATCCTGGGCTCTTTCTATAGTGTGATGACTCAGCAAAATAGAGGAAACTCGACGGCTTCTGCCGCAGACATATATATATATATATATATATATATATATATATATATATATATATATATGATGGTGAAAAAAAATCATGGGTCTAGTTCCGAGTTTGAGTTTATTCCTGACCGGTTTCGCTCTATGCTCCTGAAGAAGCATAGAACGAAACCGGTCAGGAATAAACTCAGAATTTCGGAACTAGACCCGTGACTTCTTTTTCCACCTTCATCAACTTGTCAGTGTCCCAGCATATATATATATATATATATATATATATATATATATATATATATATATATATATATATATTATATATATATATATATATATGTATGTATATTAATGGTTGGGGTTGGGCTGTGGGTTTCTCGACTCCCCGTCCCTCTTCTTCTGAATAAAGTCGCCTGGCGGCGGCGGCGGCAGCCCGACTAAAGGTGTAAGTTGTCATGCGTGGCGAAAGGGCTCAGTTACGTATATAGTGGTGCATCCTTTCAGGCTCCCCTCCTCTTCTCCCTCCCCCTCTTCCCCCTCCCCTCCTCCCCCTCCCTCTCTTCTTCCTCCCCCTCTTCCCCCTCCCCCTCTTCCTCCCTCCCCTTCTTCCTCCCTGCCATTTTCCTCCCACTCCTCCCCTCTTCTCTTATTTTGCCTTCTCTACCTCCTCCCTTCCTCCCCCGTCACTCCTTTCCCCTACTCCCCCTCCCCCTCCTCCCTCCCTCCCTCCCTTCTCGTACAAGGAAATCTGCAGCACAATGTAACGCTATGTGCGTGCATGCGTGTATGTGTGCGTGCGTGCGTGCCTGTGTGTATTTGTGGTTGTATATGTGTGTGGCGTTATATATTTGTATACGTGTGTGGCGTCATGTACGAATGTGTGTGTGTGTGTGTGTGTGTGTATGTGTTTGTGTGTGTGTGTGTATGCGCGCGTGTATCTTTATGCGTGTATTTTGTGTATGTATGTATTTTGTATATGTTTATTTGTGTATGTGTGCGTGTGATTGTGTGTGTTTGCGGGCTCGTATTTGTATATATTTGTGTGTGTATGCATTTGTGTGCGTTTCTATAGGCATGTGTTTGTGTGTATTTGTGCATATGTTTCCTTGTTTCTAGAAAGTCTCCATCTAACTACCTGTTTCTAAATCGAGGGCCACTGAGGACGAATTTTCCTGTATCAAAGCTGACCTGTTTCTGTCCGTCTTGTTGCTCCGTTCAACCTTCGCGCAGTTGCTGCCAGTCCTATCCCCCTCCCTCACTCCCCCGAGCAGTGGAGGGGAGCAACGCAGCGTTTTATGGACTTCTGATCGCCAGCAATGTGCGTTCGGGCCAGCACGACCTACCCGAACATCTCCTCTCTCGTTCGCTCTCTCTCTCTCTCTCTCTCTCTCTCTCTCTCTCTCTCTCTCTCTCTCTCTCTCTCTCTCTCTCTCTCTCTCTCTCTCTCTCTCTCTCTCTCTCTCTCTCTCTCTCTCTCTCTCTCTCTCTCTCTCTCTCTCTCTCTCTCTCTCTCTCTCTCTCTCTCTCTCTCTCTCTCTCTCTCTCTCTCTCTCTCTCTCTCTCTCTCTCTCTCTCTCTCTCTCTCTCTCTCTCTCTCTCTCTCTCTCTCTCTCTCTCTCTCTCTCTCTCTCTCTCTCTCTCTCTCTCTCTCTCTCTCTCTCTCTCTCTCTCTCTCTCTCTCTCTCTCTCTCTCTCTCTCTCTCTTTTCACTTTCCTCTTTTCTCTTTAATCTTTCATTCGCTTTTTTGTTTTCTCTTTTTCTTTTCCTCTCTTTCCCCCAATCATCTTTCTCCCTCCTCGTTCTTTCTCCCGTGCTCTCTTTTTCTTTTCTCCATTTTCTCTCTCTGTTGTTCTCTTTCTATTCTCTTTTTGTCTCTTTTCCTCTCTGAGAATATGAACACATCTCTGCAAGAACCCTGGAACAAGTAACCCATCAATAAAAGGATAGAAGCAACCTAACAACTTTAACTGCATTTCACTCAAATATGTACAACCTATCCTCAAGGTAATTTCATTCAAAATATTTGACCAAACTCCCCTCCCCCGCTCGAAATCAACCAAGAAAAGACTTAGGACAAGCAGGAACTAAAGTCGCGGCACACTAAGCTAACATGTTACATGCTTTTGATATTTCGTTTGAGTAGAAACGACTTCGGTAACATGTTATATGACGGACTTCCGTAAGAACATCTTGATAATCAATGTGGCATTCGTATAGGTTTTTATTTCTCTTAGTTCGTCATTCAGCTTCTCACTAAATGAGGCAAATTACAAAAGATTGTAACCGAAGTAGTTTTTACTCAAACGAAGTAGCAAAACCAAGTAACATGCTAGCGAGAAATGCCTAGTGTGCCGCCACTGTTAATGTTGTTGTTATGGGCTGTAGTTTACCAGCGCTTCCATCCTTGTGGATAAACAAGAATTCCATTGGTATGCTTATGCTTAGATCACCATCCAGCTTTGAACACGGAATCGTGTACCACGCAGATAGATGAAGGTGAGGAACCTACGCCAGGAGGCGCTGAGTAGCTGCGGCCGAGGCGTTATGCGCTATGGGGAATGTAGGGGCAGGTCATAAACCGTCACTGCTGGGAATCTGAGGGAAGTGGGGGATTCGAACCCCCAGCTAAGCGAATGACACGAGACGGGCACCATTTCGAATATGCCATCAGGGGACAAGAGAAGATTTTCGTTTATGGGTTGAGTTCGTGATCGTTGGCGGTTTCCTTTAAGGGGGGGGTTGCGGTTCTCCAGCAAGAAAGAAATCTTGGAATGACTCCTCAATATCATTCCTCCTCTCTTTTCTTTTCCTCTCCTCCCTTCTTTCACTTTCTCCCTTTTTCCCTCTCCTTTCCTCGTTCTCTTTAATTCTTTCTTTCTCTTCAATCTCACTCCTCTTTTTCTCTTCCTCTCCTGCCTTGCTTTATTTTCTCCTCCTTCCCTCGTTCTTTCTCTCTTTGATTTCTTCTTTCTCTTCATTGTCAGACATCTTTCTTTTCACTTTCTCCTCCTTCCGCTTCATTCTTCGTTCTTTTCATTTTCCAGTTCCTTCGTTCTCTTTCTGTCTCTCGTTTTCTTTTGTTCACACAAGAAACCTTTGTGGCTGAAGAACTGGAAGGAACGACTGAAAAACCATTTGAAGTTCATCAGGCCTTGTGAACTCCTCCTCGTCCTCATAGCTTCTTCCCTTAAACGTAACCATCAACTTACTTTCAGAAACAGGTCGTTCTCGACCCAATGGTGTTATCACATTGGCCTTCCACGGGCTTCGCCAGCGCCGACAGTTGAGAGTTCGTTTGAGTAAAAACGACTTCGGTTACGCTATTTCGTTGTTCAAATCTCCAAATATCAAATTATCTTTCCGTCACATATATAGTAAAGCTGAATGATGAACTAATTAAGAGATTGTAAACCTATAAGAATGTTAGACATACTTCTGAAATGTTCTTGAAGTCTGGATTTCTGTAAGCGAGGTCATATTCTAGATATTCAAATGAAGGTTGGAGATAGGATGTGGGAGGAAAAATAGCCCAGTGTGATAACCCCTTCCCCCACCATTTTATCGTGTCTAATGACAACCCCTCTCATCCTCCCCCTCCTCCTCCTCCTCTCATCCTCCCCCCTCCTCCTCCCCCTCCTCCTCCTCCCCCTCCTCCTCCTCCTCCCCCCTCCTCCCCCCTCCTCCCTCCCCCACCACTTAATCATGTGCTGCTCCTGTTACTATATGCTGGTGGCGTAATTGGAAGCGCGCTGGTCTCATATTCGCTTAATTGTGGGTTCGAATCCTGCACTCCTTTCTGATTCCCAGCGATGACTGATATTACCTGTCCCAACAGTCCCCAAAACGTATTTTAGGGAAAGGGTGACGGCTTCGGCCGCAGCCACTCAGCGTCTCCTGGTGTAGGCTCCTTATCTTCCACTACCCATATTTGACTTTATTTCAGCCTGCATCGACCACCTATCTCACTTTCGTCTTTATATATATATATTAATATATGTATATATATATATATAATATATATATACATATATATATATATATATATAATATATATATATATATATACATGTATATATATATATTAGGAAAAGCAACACAAAGACCCCTTATCACCGTATTTTCCTTAAAAAAAAAAAAAAAAAAAAAATCTGACTATAACTCCCGCGACTGCCGCTAACCTACCTAACCTAACGCCCGAGACTCTGCTGCTGCATACACCTAACCGCCCGAATCCGTAGTCTGTATAATCTTAGATATCGGTGCGATATTAAACTTAAGGATAGAGGGCTGGTGATTGTTCTAGGGGGGACCGGGGAGCGGGGTGGGGGGGGGGTTATATGAACCGCTGGCGCATCAACTCGCTCCCATAGGTGAGGTTCGAAACCCCAAACCACAAACACAGAGGAACCATTTTCCTCTCACCACATAAAACGACCGTTCAAGTGGATAGCGTCATAACCGCTAACCTCAACTTTTTACTGCACTGATGATTTACTCTCTCTCTCTCTCTCTCTCTCTCTCTCTCTCTCTCTCTCTCTCTCTCTCTCTCTCTCTCTCTCTCTCTCTCTCTCTCTCTCTCTCTCTCTCTCTCTACCACGCGCTGAAGTTTCCTAACATTCTTTTGTTTCGAAAACACATTTTTATCTTACTGACTTTATTCTAGTCTTATATACTGTATATCTATATTGATATATATATACATACATATGTATATATATATATATATATATATATGTATATATATATGTACATATATATATATATACATATACATACATATATATATATATATATATATATATATATATATATATATATAAAAATATATAAAAAAATATATATATATATATATATATATGGTGTCCAGAGCAACCCGAAGATCTTTATCAGCTTCGAGTGTCACCCCATCCCCTTTATTATTTATTTATTTGTATATTTATATTTATCTTATAAGGAGAACTGACAACCGAAGGCTCCTCCTCCTCCTCCTCTTCTTCCTCCTACTCCTCCTCCTCTTCCTCTTCCTCCTCTTCCCCTTTCTCCTCCTCCCTCTTCCTCCTCCTCCCTCTCCTCCACGTTCTCTCCCCATACTTACACAAGACAGACAGCAGTCCAACGTTTTTTTCCCCGACAGATCTGACTGTCGCCAGACGATTATCTTTGAGGCTCCTTGACCGTCGTCTGTTCTCCGGTTCTCGATCACCAGGTTAGTTAACTCGCTTTCAAAGTTGCTAGTTTAGGTGCACACACTCCTTAGGTGGTCTTAAGAATAAATCGATTTTATTTCATTTCTTCTACTAAGACTTCATTGCTTCATTGTGAAAATGAGAAATCACTCCTGGGGACATATTTTGAGTAGTATATGCAACATACTCTTTGTTGAAACTCCCGAGAGTACTAACATATATCATTTTTCTTTCCCTTTGTCCTTTATTAAGCTTATAAAGATTTACAGAGATGAATGTAGACAACCATTAAGAGGAATGGAACGAACGTTTTCGTATATTTAGACATCTTCAGGGTCCAAAGAGGAGTTGAAACAAGGAAATATTGTAAGGACAGGTAAGAAGAGGAAGGAAGCAGTTGAGGAAGGTCACTTGTTGACCTCACTTAACCTGAGCACGTGACTTTGGTCACTCTTGGCTTGCTAAAGTATATATATATAGTAAACTTAATGACACTGCTATGTAGATACAACTAGGTAAACATACACTTGAGCGCGCGCACACACACACACGCACACACGTGTGCGAGTATGTACACTTTTTCTTTGTGTGTGTTCGTGTGTTGTGGTCGGATGCTATATTCTGGTATTCCTCACGTTTGGTCCTCTTCATAAAAAATTGTAAGGTTAAAGAACAATAAACGTCAAGATCATAAGCACACATATGGACCCCATCAACCATGGCAACTGTCAACTTCTTCCACTTCAATTTCATTCAACTCGCCTCCTCTCCCTCACCGCCTTCATAATTGAAGAAGGGGGTCCAAGCATTTCATTAGCCTCGTTTATATGGAATCCAATTCCTTATGCAGTCTTTGATCCTCTAACGTTGTTTCAGAATTCTTTTGATCAGGAACCTCCTCAGATTTTTTTTATAGAGTTTATAAATATCTCTTCGTTTCCAAACGTGCCCCGTACAGCTGAATAAGATAGCCTGACGGAAGCCAGAATACAAGGTATATAGGTACGTTTGGCTCGGTGCAATTGTTATTAGACTATGATTGTTATCACCCAATGGCGGGTAACGCACCCCCTCCTACCTCCTTCCTGGCATCCTGTTTGGCTAAACGCGCTGCTTGTAGGATCGGTGGTGAAAATGATGGTTAGCCTCGCCCTTTGCAGTTCGAAAAAAACAAACAAAAAAAACTCTGCTCTGGAGAATCGTCTGACGATCATCATTGAGACATGAACGATTATTGTTGAACGATAATTGCACCGAGAGCAAAACGTATCTTAAGGGCAGTGATGTTATTCGGGTTAGGGAGCGGATCACATTCTGAAGAGGGCTCGGAGTGATCGTGACCCTATTGGGTGAAAAAGAAAGGTCACTGTGAATAGTGAGGGTCTTCACCTTAAAAGAAGAACAAAGACAGGAAAAATGATTTAACTAGGTTAAGTTGGGGTTATTTCTCGTGTAGCCGTAACATATTGGTGACTGTCTCTCTCGGCGACGTTATTCGGCAGGGGGTAAATATTTGATGAATCTATTGCTTGTATTGATTTTCATAATGTGTGTGAGAGTGTGTGTATGTATTTATGCATGTATGCGCGCATGCGTGCGAGCTTGTTTACCTGCATTAAATCATGTTGTTATTGATTGTCATGCCTGTAGGGCAATTAGCAGGGTCAGCTGATGCCTACGTGTGTGTTTGTGTGTGTGTTTGTGTGTGTGTGTGTGTGTGTGTGTATGTTTGTGTGTTTCGTATTTATGTATCTGCCTCTGACATGACATCATTATTATCATCATTATCCTCTAAAGTGACATCATGATAGCGGTATTCAGTCCTGTATAGTGGTAAATATCTAATTTAAATATTGTGTTATTCAACTTTTGAAGTATTTTATATTCTATATAGCATTATGCTTTTAATAATCCTCTCTTTCTCTCTATAATACACACACACACACACACACACACACACACACACACACACACACACACACACACACACACACACACACACACACACACACATATATATATATATGTATATATATATATAATATATATACATATATATACAGTGTATATATATATATATATATATATATATACAGTATATATATATGTGTATATATATATATATATATATATATATATATATATATTGTATATATATATAACATGAAATTGACAGATTTGAAATTTTGAAAACAGAAAAAATTCTGAAGCTCATTGTGTATTCTATATTTGACATTCAAATCGTGTTCCTCCATTTTTTGACGACAAGGTTACTTTCCGCAGTTACTAGGGCAAATAAAGCTGCCACAGTAGTGTGCACCACCCACCGTCAACACCACCATCCTTATGGTCATGTCTTTGTTTTTTTAACCTCTTCCTATTCTGCTTTTCCTCTCTGCTATACACTACCTCCGCATTCCATTTCTTTGTTCCTTCTCTTTCCTCTCCCTTCCCTTTTCTCACGTCCCCATCTCCCCCTTCTCCTCCTCCTCCTCCTCCTCTTCCTCCTCCTCCTCCTCTTCCTCCTCCTCCCCCTTCCCCTCCCACTTTCATTCTCTTTGTTCCTTCGCTTTCCTCTACCTTCCCTTTCCTTACCCCACCCTAACCCTCCACCCCTTCCTCTCTTCCTCCTCTTCCTCCTCCCTTTTCATTATTAATTGTTATGGCCCCCACAATCATCAGTGGATGATTATGGCCAAGACTATTATTTGGTCTCCTGCCGATCGATGCCTCAGGCCTGGCTTGGCGTCTGGACAAAGACTCCATGATTGATTTGTTGACGACAACGCGACTCATAATAATTTTCATCTTACAGAATCTATGTAAATAAGCGAGTAAACACGCGAATCAATTAATAAATAGATTTGTAAATTTAATATATCGATTTGTAAAAGTAAGTTTAGGACAGATAAATAAATTTAATTGAAATGAATGATGATTCTGTTTTGATTCGAATGCTGTGGTTGCAATTTGTTTGTGTTGACGTCGCTGTAAATCAGACCAAGTTAGACCGTTACGTGCATGATAAACATGGGTCTAATTGGTCTAATTGGCCGTCCTGATGAGGGTATTAATACCTTGATGTATTGGGTAACCTACTACTTGGGTATGATGAATAATGAAGATTTTTTTCGTAACCTGTGAACAAGGAACTTTATTTTCTTAATCAAGGTGTTTATACGTCATGAAATTGTTTATTTGGTTTATTTACCAATTTATTTATTCATTTATTTGTTTATTTACATATTTTGTACATAAAATATGTGAGTATTTTTTTCTTTGAGTGTGGTTATCTAAGCCAACAGTCACTTTTTTCATAGGATATTTACAGACAGGGCCTTTACATGCCTTAGCGTGCCGCCCCGAGGCAGTTCTCAGTGACGCCCACCCCCCTCCCCCTCCATCACCACTTCCCATCTCCACTATTCCTTACTGTCTATTATAGCCATTGGCTTGCGAAATAATCAAACAGATTTTAAATAAGTTTTTTAATGTCCCTATTGCAGAAGGGATAAGGGGAAAATTACATCATATTTTGTTGATTCTAACGCAAAACTCGTATGTGACAGTAAAATATTCAGGGCTCCTTTGACTTTTTTGTTATAATTATTTTGTCAGCCTTGTTGGCGGGATGTCCAGACATGCCGCCCCCTCCCCCTAAATGTGTCGCCCCCGGACATATGCCCCCCCCTCCCCATGTGAGGGCCCTGTTTACAGACTAAAATCATGTATTCATCAAAGGCGTTAACAGAACTACATAATGAACGCACTTGTTATTGTATTTTTACCAGCAGATATTTCCTACCAATAAGTATCTTTTGTAGATCTTCCCAGATCCAAAGAAAATATTTCACAGATTTCAACGATTTTTTTTTTACATCAGCTAAAGCAAACGTGCTCGTCTATGAATACAAAAACTATCCAAATTTCAGTTATGGTTGTAATTTTTTTTATTATAATTTTATATAAACTACCAGGTTGTTTTATTCAAGCAAGGGTTAGACCCAATTCACAGGTCAGTAACCACCTAAGTCAATGAAGGCATTCACACACAATCGTGCGGTTTTTCCTTAACTATGCGGTACCGGCGCGGTTTCCGCGCGGTTCAAACCTCTGGTGTGAACAGGGCCTTGCGCGTGTTTGTATGGTTACGACGGATGGTGACAACGTGTTTTCCGAAGTTTCATTAAAGTGCTTGTCGTTGCGAGTTTGCCCTGTTATGTCATTTAGCTTTCGTTAAGTTACGATGTGACGTCACCAATTTACGATTATGACGTCATTAACGATAATAAGTTACGGTGTGGACGGGAACTGATTAATCTTTGAAAGGAGAACAATATCTTAGAATCTAGAGATTTTCTCGCAGTTAGGGTCGTAAGTTACGATGTGACGTCATATTTACGATGACGTCACCAAGTGATCGTAAGTTACGAGGGGTGGGAAGCATTTGTTTTTGAAAGAATCGTATAGACTTGAGGTTTCCCTTGCTATTATCGTAAGTTACGACGTGACGTCACTGAATTACGATGTCTTAGACTAACGATTATCGTAACTTACGAGAGTAAACAATCTTGACAGATTTTGAATTACGAGGTGTGAAAAACAATTACTCTTGAAATAGATAAATAATTGAATAAACGAATTAATAAGTAAATAGATGAGTAAATAGTTGAATATATTAATAAAATAGATGAATAAAATAGAATAAAAATGGAAATGAGGCAACCTTATTCTGTGGTCTACATTACTGATTTTATTCTGGCTGGCACCAGACGATTTTTTTTTTTTATTCCTGTGACGTCTGGATTTTGTTTCCCTCAGCTGAATAAAATCACCTAGCGGCAGATGGGTCAAAGATAACTGGATTAGAGGCGCCAAAATATACTCTCGTTGACATTGGGGAACTAGTTTAGTAGCCATCGCTAGTGCTAGATCCTGCAGGTGAATTCACCCAACGGCAAGTAAGTGTTGACACTAGGAGAGGGTACTTTGGAGGCAAGTTGACAAACTTTCCGTTGAGGTTGGGCAAGTAGAAGGGCAGCTTACATGTCCCTTTTAGCACTAGCGGCTGCTCAGCTAGCGGCTGCTCAACTAGCCCCGTGTCAAAAAGGCTTTAACTAAGCCGTCTGAACCTAGCACCCCCCAATCTTCTCCCCCGACCCCCCCTACCCCTAAATATTAGCCAGAAGAAAATAATAAAAGCGGGATATTGGGTCCATCAGAATCGTCGGCGCGAGATGGTCCAAGAGGAGAGAAGCGCTGGTAAACTACAGTTTGTAATGAGCCACCAGACACTCAGAGTCGTTGAGAATAAAGGATACAAGTTGTCAGAAGCTTTAATCCCTTTCATCCCAAGATTAAGGTCTTGGGGATTAAGGATATTGGGGCCTAGCATATACGAGACTCTTGTGGTACCTTAGTTTTTCTCTTTAAAACGTACTAAGTCTCTGTTATAAAGACCATCAGCCTTAGTATTGAGGTAAGTCTGATGAAGGCTGTCCGTAGACGCCTTGATTCTGTGGTGAAGTTTATATATTTTGTTATGGCTAGCGACAGGCGATTTCATTCGTCTGCGAACCCTAAGACTCTGTTCACACTAGCGGTTTGAACCGCTAGTGTGAACAGGGGCTAAATCCGTCACTGAGGCGGATAGCGTCGCTTGATTATCGGGACGGTCTTTGAAAACCGGCCATTGGGTTCAAACGGCTAATCGAGTGTGAAATGGTCAAGTGGATGAGGCATGTCGAAAGCATGGATCGTAATTGCCTCAACATTTAACTGGATTGAACAAAGGAAGAAGATATATTGTTAATGTTCATAATGTTCAAAAACTTTTGCACCTGTTCCGGCAGTAACATTCCTGGAAATATATGGAAATGTAGAATGAACAAATTACGCATTGTGTGTGTAAATATGTGAAATTAACAAGTTCAAATTTTGAACACCCTGTTCCAGCTGTATAATTCCTGGAATCACATGGTAATGTAAAATGAACAGATTATATATATATATATATATATATATATATATATATATATATATATGTATATATATATATATATATATATATATATATATATATATATATATATGTATACATATATATATATATGTATACACATATACATATATATAGCGTATAAATGTGTGAAATGAACAATTTGATGTTCAATAACGTTTGAATACTATTGTGGCAACAGCGCCCGTGTGTTGGCCCTGTTCACACTAGCGGTTTGAACCGCGGCGGTTCGATTATAATGTGAATCAAAGAAGGTGTTCACACACAATCGCGCAATTTTCCTTGACTATGCGGTACCGCCACGGTTTCCGCGTGGTTCAAACCGCTAGTGTAAACAAGGCCTGAAATGAACAGACTATATTGTCAACAACCCCTGGGGTTAGTTTGGGGGCTCGCCAGATGAAATTGTAGTGCGCCACAGAGGAGACTGGGTATGTTGTGCCGCCAGATGTTTTATTTATTTATTTATTTATTTTTTGATAAATTTTAAGGTTTGTCCAGACTCTTAATAGAGTTAAAATACGTCATAAACCCTTTCGCTGTGGATGGGCCTTCCTCAGATGAATAAAATGGCCTGGCAGACACCAGAATGAAACGCCCAATACAATAAACTTGTGGACGTCGCCAGGAGATCTTATTCGGCTAGTTGGGGGACCACGGCGTTGAGAGGTTTAGGAGATCCATTTCGTTAATCTTAATGACCTTGTTTGCTCTCGTTTCATTTGTTCCACAATGGTAATTAGCTCTGCTTGGCTGGGGGATCTTGGATCGATTCTTGGTGGAGGTGGGGAAGAGGGAGTGGAGTAATGTGTGTGTGTGTGTGTGTGTGTGTGTGTATATATATATATATATGTATATATATATATATATATATATGTATATATATGTGTGTATATATACACACACACACACACACACACACACATGTATATATATATATATATATATATATATATATATATATATATATATACACACACAGTAACCAGCGTTTCTGTCCTTGGAGGCAACATAGAACCGAAAACGTGGAGTCCTATAAGAGAGATTGAAGGAGGGAGAGTAGAAAACGAAAGTGATCAGGATTCTTTTATGAGTGGTGACTAGTCTCAGGCCATAAAGTAATGAGTGACTCCGGGCCGTAGGGGTGTCATTAAATTCCCTAAAATGTCGACAAGAGAAGGAGGAAGAAGAGGCGGTAATGGAGGAGAAAAAATGGTAAAGGAAGAGGAAGAGGTAAAGGAGGTAGATGAAGAGGAGAAGGTCTTCTCGTAGATGGAGACGAGGAAGAGGAGGAAGTGAAGAAAGGTTAGCAAAAGAGAAGGATGGATGGAAGGAAGAATAGGAAGAGGAGGGGAGGAGGAAGAGGAAAAAGTAAAGAAGGGTCAGGAAACGGAGAAGAGGAGAGGAGGAAGAAGAGGTGGAGGCAAAGAAGAAGGAAGAGGAGGAGGGGAGGAGAAAGAGGAAGAGGGGAAGGAGGAAGAAAAGGAAGAGGGGAAAGAGGAGGAGGAGGAAGAAAAGGAAGGGAAGAAGGGGAGGAGAAGGAGGAGGAAGAACAGGAGGAGAAGGAGGAAGAGGGGAAGGAGGAGGAAGAGGGTAAGAAGGAAGAGAGGAAAGGGGAGGAGGAAGAGGGGAAGGAGGAGGAGGAAGAGGAAAAGGAGGAGGAGGAGTAAGAGGGGAAAGAAGGGGAGGAGGGGAAGGAGGAGGAGGAGGAAGAGGCGACTATTGACTTGGGCGTTTTCTCTGTGTATTGACTAGCCGTGGTGGTTGGTGCTGGGCGGGGGGTGGAACCAACACTAAACCCAGGGTTACCTACGTTATGGAAAACCTTGGATTAGTGCTCAGCGAAGTAGTCCCTAATCAATTATCAGCCATTCGGAGTCCACTGCCGAAGAAAGGCCTACCCCAACTTCTACCATAAGTCGTACAACTTCACTAACATCTACCACGTCACTCCTGCAAACTTCTCCATCTTTTCTGTCCGGTCTCATTTTCCATGCTTTCCATCTCGCGGTGTCCAGTCAGTAACAACACATTTGTTTAATCTGCAATCCTTTTTTCTGCCCAGTTCCACATCCGTTGTTTTATCGCAAGCGCCACTTATGTTTTCACTTTAGTCTCTTCTTTTCTTACAGCTTTTTAGGTCTCTAGAATTGCTTGGCTTGTGAAAAGAATAGAAGAAAGCGTTCGGTTCAACTAGAAACCGTTTCGAGTCGTATTTGACTGTGGAGCACCTTGGGAGAGCCGACCAGGAGACATTTTTGTTTCTATAGGGTATTTGAGTTACCATATCTAATAACAGTGTTGGGAACCAGGAGACATTTGGTTTATTTAGTGTATTTGAGTTATTTTGAAGCGGGTGGAATGGGTGGGGGTGAAATGGATGAGAGTGGAATTATGCCTTTTGACCTTGTAAGGGGGAAAAAGCCCTTGGCATATATATATACATACATACATATATATATATATATATATATATATATATATATATATATATATATAATATATATATATGAGTGGCAGGGTGGTGAGATAAACACCGAGAACCGTTGAAGTTTTATTAACTGACGTTTCGCTCTTAACAGAGCTTCTTCAGAGTGTACATTTTGTCGTCCATTCCTCAATATATATATATGTATATTTGAGTCACTATACCGAATGGTGACGGAGTTGGGGGTGTCTCCTGAATAGCGAGAGAGACAGGAGATGTCTAGCACATGTTTCCCTCGAAGGGATTGAGGTGTGGGGAGAATTGGATGAAGTCTGGAATAAAGATACAAAATATAGTCGCCCTCTAAATCAATACTCGAAAAGGGATTAGGCAGAGAACTTGTACAAATGTTTAACATGTAGAAGTATAAATTTTTTATTATAATTTTCAGTTAAATTAATTTTTTAGTCATTTATATATGTGTCTTATATATATATTATTTTTATATTATTATATATATTTTTATTATTATTTATTATTATATATATTTTATATTATTATTATATATATCTTATTTATATATGTGTCTTATGTGTTTATTTATTAATTTATTTGTTTATTTATTTTATTCTGTTTCTTTATACAAAGCTAAAAGTAGACAAAAGGCATAGGTTTTACCATGGCGTTGGTAGACATAAATCACTTAGCCATGGGGTGGAAAATAGTTTTGGCCAAACCGAATGTATGGATTGGGTCGCGCCTCCCGCTGAGACAGTCGCCTGTGACACTGCTGAAACCTTTAGAAATGCAAAATAGTCTCTTCTCTGTGGTGTGGTTGACCCAAGCCTACATACATACACACGCATATACAAATACACACATAGGTCGACGGTGCAGTGGTGGCATTCTCGACCGCTAATTCAGCGATCCGAGTTCGAGTACCGCCCAAGGCTGAAAAGAATGTGTGTGTGCTGCACTGCCAGCCGATACTCTAACTCTGGTGGCCAAGGAGTTTTGTGTGTGTGTAAGGTCACAGCATTACCCATACTTCGGGCCATATGAGCTCTGAGCTCTCATCTGGCAGAGTAATACTGTCGATCAAGAGTGCAACACGTGATCCAATACAGTGCTGATTCTCTCTCATACAGTGGTTGTGGTGTGCGTGCGTGTTAGGTCTCAAGAGCACTCATAGATCGGGCAATATGTGAGCTTTGAACTCTTTAAGGTCGATTCACACACCTCAGTGCCGTATCAGTGATATCCGTGGTGTCTATTCATACATATCCGTGCTGACGCCGTACACCGTGGTCAGTGATTTCCAAGATGGCAAAGTTTACAGACGTGAACTTGGCAATGATTGCCATAGTTCTTGATGAAGAGGAGGAGGTAGAAAAAAAGAAGTAAAAAAAAAAGAAAAAAAAAAGGTGGGTACATAAGGCATGGAAGAAAAGAGAAACTGAAGGAGTGTTTGCTACTCTGTACAAGGAACTAATTGATGATGAAGCAAAATATTCTGAGTACTTCAGAATGTTCAAAAACTGCTTCAGGATATTGCGCAGTAAAATAAAGACTCGCCTGAAGAAGCAAGACATCCATTGGAGAATGGCCATAACACCAAAGGAACGATTAGCACTCTGAGGTAAAATAATACACTGTCTTTGTAGTTTGTTAATAACTGTAATTATCTATTTAACCTATACTGGAGATTTTCTTCACTGACAAAACAACAAATTTATTTTTATACTAAGTGACAGTACATTAATATCTATCAAAAAGGTTAGATTCATTCTAATTCATGTTTGATTATACATGTTTGTTCTTGCAATGGTTGGGGTGAGGGATGTGGAGTTGAATGTGATGATGTGGAGGCTGAAGGCTCAGATCGTCTTTCAAATGAATGTTGATTAATAAGCATTTGCATTTCATATTTCTGTACTGTAGCAAATATCTCCGATTTTGCCACATTTAAATAATAAGGTGTTAAAGTTTTTAGAGTTGGAGCAATGCCTGCTAGAAATGCGTCAACAGGGTGTGGTGTAGTTTGATTTTCCTGTTTACTGATTAGGTACTCCATTAATTTTGCAGAAGCCGTTTGCTGAGGTGCCACTTTATCTTTTGCTGATTTTGCTGTTGATGGCTTAACTGTAGCTTCAAAAGTCGGCTTTGGTGAGGGCGAGGGTTGTGTCTGCAAATCTTCATGTAGGCTTCCGCCTACATCGCTTTCTTCATCCTCCAGATAGCCAGGTGAAGGGGCAATGTTAGACATGCGATATTCACTATCATTAAGATATGGAGTTAAAAATTGTAGCTCTAGATGATATTTGGGTGGCTTCATTTTTGAACTCGCTTGTCCACTTTTTGTTTTGCGCAAAATCATGGCTTTCCGATGATTGTCTCTAATTCTTGTCCACTGAATTCTACAAGCTGAACCTGAAATAGACAATGAATTAAAGATTAATATAATTATAGCATAATACATTTGATATTAAGGTCCATAAATACATCTATTGATAAAAATGTGGATGGAAAATTTGTAGCTCTCAACCCCTTGTTGTATTTAAAATATGAAAGCATAAATATGATAATATTTGGAGCTAAATAGTTGATATTTAAATGCGACCCTCACTGCTTATTGACAAAAAACTAGTGGTATATTTTACTATCCTTTTAGTGACTGGACAGTGAGGGCCACATATTGTTATCAATTAATTTAATCCAAAAATTACAGCATGTACTTTTTTCATAAGTGGGAAAAAATCAGGCGAGTGAGAGCTTGAAATTTTCCAATATAATTTCTTTCAATATATTAATACTTAATGATCGGTATAATATACCCCAACGTTGTTTTTTTTTTTTCCAGATATTTGGCTACAGGGAACTCCTTTCGGTCACTAGCTTATTCTTTCCGGATGGGTGAGAGCACAGTTCGTGAAATCGTCTATACAACCTGCACCGCAATATGGACTGTTTTGAAACCCATAGTTATGCCTGTACCTAATCAAGAATTATGGATCAAGTCAGAAAAAGGTTTCTGTGACAAATGGAATTTTCCTAATGCAGTCGCCGCTATCGATGGAAAACATGTTGTAATTCAAGCACCCCCACACAGTGGCTCAGATTACTTTTGTTACAAGAAACATTTCAGCACTGTTCTTCTAGCATTAGTAGATCCAAATTATAAGTTTTTATTTATCGATGTCGGTGGATATGGTAAAAACTCTGACGCTAGCATCTTCCGAACTTCGTATTTGGGTAAGAGTTTGGCAGATGGAAGCTTTAACCTACCCCCACCAAAGGCACTTCCAGGAGGAAATACAATTTTACCACATGTCATCATAGGGGATGAAGCTTTTCCGTTATCCACTTATTTAATGAGACCTTACTCACGTGATAATGTGCATCAAGACGAAGAGAAAAAGATTTTCAACTACCGGTTGAGTCGTCCAAGAAATACAGCTGAAAACGCTTTTGGTATCTTGGCTCGAAAATTCAGAATTTTTGAACGCAGACTAAATGTTTCCCATGAACATTGTGTTTCTATTGTAACGGCTGCTTGTTGTCTACATAACTTTTTGAGAGATGATGCATGTCACTGGACTGAATCCGATTTAGATCTTTCCATTTCCAATGTTGAAGGCCTAAGAAATTTCCTAGGAACTGGCGGTGCTTCAAGACAAGATGCTTTAGAAGTACGAGATAGTTTTAAAGAATATTTCAACTCAGAAATAGGTTCAGTTGAGTGGCAACAAAGAAGAGTTCGAATTGGACAGCGCCTTACTTAAAATATAATTATTCTTGTGTGTAATCTGTCTAAAAAAACAGGACGAACGTTTCTTCAAATTACTATAATAATTACCTAATTACAAAATGCATTTTTATTTTGAAGTTCACATATATAGGTATATAGAGATCTTTGCCCTGATTTTTTTTTTACCTAATGAAGTTGCGATCTCTCAACTTCAATGGATAAATGATAATAGCTGTCTACCTATTATTCAAGAGTCAGTAACTCGGTTGGATAGGTAGTTGCATACAAATAGATAATAAAAATATAAAATACTCACTTGGCTGATTCATTCTCCTTCCTATCTCTTCCCAGATATTGTCCCTTCGTTGTTGATTTGAATACTCTGGATGTCTTGTATTATACAGCTCTTCGTATTCCTGTACAATGACTATAAGCTGTACCCCATCCATGCCGATTGATGTAGTTGAACCCCGTCTTTATCAAGTAGCTACTGAAATAAGTAGACAGGATTTATATTATTATTACAGCAGTTTATAGCCACATTGGCAACATACGTTCTATAGGCTGTGACAGCTGCAACAATAAAAATTAAAAACTCAAGTGCTTGCTAAAGAACAACCACTAGGTGCATGCTAAAGAACAACCACTAGGTGCAGATACAATTTAATCTTGCACAGGATTTATCCCAGAGTGAAGTGAAATGTGATAGAGAAGGTAAAGGAGGTCAATATAGGTTCGAGTAGGTAATTTACCAGGTAGATAGGATAAAAATTTAGGAACATATCTAAAAACAGTCATTAAGTTAATATAACATTATATATTATGTACAAGCAAAGCATAGCTATGCAAACAGAAAAAATAAAATAAATACCGAAGAAGAAGGTTTACATCCGACCGCGACGGCGCTCTGACTGCAACTGACGATGGGGTCGCACATTTGCCGGCAAATGCCGTAGAGGCCATCCGCATCGTTCGTACGCATCGGATTGAATGCTCTTTCGGGGATCCTCGTCGGCATTGCCGATGTCCGATGCGTACGATGCGGTCAAATGCGCGCAGACCCATTTGAAATAATGTAAAGAATACTAAAATCCGATGCGTACGATGCGTGCCGTCCGTACGATGCGGACATGTGTGCGCCTACCACTTCACTCCGGGACTTAAATCTCGCGGGCAGCAGCCAATGCCAGCCGTACGATGTGTCGTAATAATACTCGCATCATAAAATATAGTCACCGCTTATATCGATCGTTTAATACAGTTGGTTTCCCTGCATCTTGCTGCTTCGTCCTCCTGTTGTTGCACAACACCGTCGTGATCGTTTCCTTCATCCTCTTGACTCACGATCTTCCCCTTGGTTTGTCTTTCGCCGAAGTATGTCTTTAAACATTTTAATTGCTCCGAGAATTTGTAAAGCCTTATTTTCTTTGCACTTTGCCCACTCTTAGTTGAAGTCTTCTTCAGAGATTTTCTGTAATTGTCCCTTATATTGTTCCATCTGCTCCTACATGATGAACCTGAAAAACAAAAGTTTTAAAGTTACATTTACTTCTTTCAGGTACCTGAAGACAATTTCATTCAGCTACCGCTTGAGGCATAGCAGTGTACAAGATTGACATGGACACTTGCAGGATAATAATAGAAAATCTCATGAGTGAAATGCTACCAAATCCTTCAATAGAGATGCGGAAATCCATTGCTAATGATTTTTCAACACTTTTAAATTATCCTAACTGTTTAGGAGCTTTGGACGGCAAACATTTTACCCTTCAGGCTCCCGTAAATAGTGGTTCTTTGTACTTTAATTATAAGAAGACGTTTTCAGTTGTCTTGTTAGCGATTGTTGATGCGCATTACAATTTCACCGCAATTGATGTAGGTGCATATGGGAAAAACAGTGATGGTGGAATTTTTGCTAATTCTGGTGTAGTCAAAGCACTACAGCAGGGTACATTATTAGTACCAGGGAGTGCTTTGTTCCCAGGCACACATACTGAAGCTCGTGGGTGACGAAGCATTCCTCTTAAAACTTAAATGATGCGACCATATCCGGGGCAAGCTTTGGATATTTCTAGGCGTATCTACTGACTGTTTCGTACCAGAAGAGTCGTTGAAAACACTTTTGGCATTTTGTCTCAAAAATCTAGAATATGTAACAGGAGAATTCAAGGAAAACCAGAAATTGTAGATCACATGATACTTGCAATCTGTATTTTGCATAATTTCACAAGAAAATATGATGTAGATACACGTCCATATGAATTAAATGCAACAGTGCCTAAAACTACAGAAGCAAGACTTGAAAATCTGCCTCTGCAGGGGGGAAATGGAACAAGAGATACCTTAACTGTAAGGGAACTGTACAAAGATTACTTTAATTCACAAGCTGGATCTGTGCCGTGACAGTTTTCATGATAGCAAATTTGAAAATGACCTAGCTTAAATCAGAGGAAGAGAGGAAAAAGCCTAGCAAAGTCAAAGCTGATACATTTCGTGTGACTAAAAGATTAAAAGTATGTTAACTACATCAGTAAAAGAAAGGTGAGGCGAGGTGTGACGATGTTAGGTAAGCTGTGGTGTGGTGATTTGCGATGTGAGGTTATGTGATGTGGTCTGTGATGTGGTGTTGTGTGGTGTAATTTAACTACATCAACTAAAAAGAGTACTTACCATCTACTTTCATTTCTTCTCCTATTTTGTTCCATATATCTTGCTTGGAACTGCTATCCATATATTTAGGTTGTGACAAATCATATAAAACAGGATGGTTTCGCACCAAATCAATGAGCAGTTCGTCGTTCATTTTCTCCAAGCAGCTCACAACACTCGTCCGACGTCCATGAAAATCTAAAAAATATCGGTGGCGACGATACCAAACTTCAATGGACGGAGACTGAACTGACGATGAGAGACAAAACACGGTACTGCGCCGGACGTGTGTGAATGCGTCAGTCGAATTCAAAGTAACGATATTTTTTTTCACTGACACTCAAGCACTGAGCGGACGCCTCACTGATATGTGTGAATCCGGGAGAGTAGTAGCTGGCGATCACGAGACCAGTTCGTGGTTCAAGACAATTCATATATTAAGTAGTGGAAGGGGGGACGGAGAGGGGGGTCGCCGATTAAATGAAGCGGCCTCGCTGTGGATGTACTGTGTCTTGCGACACTGCTTCTGACCCAGGGCGGTGGGCAGGGTGCAGGGATGACCCGTCATCCAGGAGGTGCTCAGATGAGAGGAAGGGTGGGAGGGGTGTGGAGGGTATTTAGGGATGAAATGGGTGGGAATGTTTTTATGCCTTTCCCTTTTTGGCTACCTCCCTTGGAAGGGGGAAAAAGCCTTGGTATATGATGATGAAGTAGTGGAGGTAGCATTGGTAATTCTACTGGTGGCAAACCGTCCTGGTGTGTTTTCAATTGTTTTCATGACCTCAAGCAAAGACATTGTTAGGTTTGGTGTAGAAAATTTGAATATGTTTTGTGCACCACGAACACACCAACATCGCCAGCGTACCATCAGCACAACGCCATTACTACTACCAACACCGTGGTCACTGTTGGTATCATCAATCACCGTTGTCATTACCACCACTGCCACCGACACATCTACCTTCACGACCATTATAACTTTAACCACCACCGCCCCATCATTACCACCACCTCCACCACCGTCACCTCCAACGACAGTCACCACCACCACCACCACCACCACCACCACCACCACCACAACCACCACCACCACCACCACCACCAACCACCACCACCACCAACCACCACCACCACCACCACCACCACCACCACAGTCCTATGAACATCATCAAGCCTTGACACGACCGACCACTTCCTGTGTCCTTAGCAGCAGCGAGTTTAGGTTTACCAACTTTAGTTACTAGGATGAACAAAGGAGAAGCTGAAGAACCGCAATCATTACCATTAGCACTCCCTCCCTCCTCCTTTCTCTTTTCTGACCGCACCCTCCCAGCGTCACCCAACTCTCCTCTCCCCTTCCCTCCCCTCCCCTCCCATATACCTGCCTATCTGGTCCTGGTAGTTAATATACAATATTGTTGATAGTTTGGAGTGATATTTTGTGTAGAAGAAGGGAACATGGGGCGTGGAAAGCGTTGAAAACTGCATACGTGACCAGAATCACGCGTCCAAGCTCTACCTGGTGACCCTCTGCGCGCGCGGGCCTAGATGTTTTATTTTTAACGTATGCAAGTTTGAGCCTATAGATTTTTTTTTTTTCTGCCCGCGTTGAATGAGGCTCATGCTTTGGGTTGGATCCCACGCCAGCAGAACACGTTCAATACAGATATCCATTCATGTCAATATGCTATTATTGATGAACGTTCAATATTACATATAAGCTTTATTAAGAGATCGTTATTGATGTGCCGGGTATTTTTGTTTTTATCCTTGCAGTAGTTGAATAAAGACAAACATGTACATTGGTAGTTGTTCTTATTAATCACATTTGTAACGTGT
The DNA here is from genome assembly GCF_046742065.1 of Oratosquilla oratoria. Lineage (NCBI taxonomy): Eukaryota > Metazoa > Arthropoda > Malacostraca > Stomatopoda > Squillidae > Oratosquilla > Oratosquilla oratoria. Next base: position 3,361,927 of record NC_134792.1, read on the forward strand.
GCTGTTTCATGATATACGCTATTCATATTATCCTGCAAAGCAGCAATGACAATAAATGCATGTCAAAACAAAAATTCCTGCGGTCGACATAAACATGCATATTAATGTTAGCAAAGCGTGGCATGGTGGCATGAAATTACTAATATATAATATCTGATTGTCTTATCATAGAGGTGTATAGAGACGAGTGTAAACGTAGATACTGAGCTATTGGATTATAACATCTTCACCAAACGGATTCTCTTCATAGCCATAGTTACTACGTGCGTACGTGCACATCGGCCTACATACGCTTCCTCTCCCTCTCTTCCTCCGCCTCCTCTCCCTCCTCCACTATTAGTTCTTCGGTAATCTCCCTATGTGAATATGTTTGTGCAATCATTTGCCTCCATTGAAACGATGTTATATTATGTAACTTGTATGTCTTGTTTCGTTATCGAGTTCTTGGTGTTGTTTGAGTAAAAAAAAAAAAAAAAAAAGCGCAGTGATCGTCGTGTGCTATTTTTTACTCTCCAGTTTATACCCAGCTTAATTCACGCATGGTTACTACTTGTTCTATATCCATTTTTCTAATTATCATACTGAGATGTAAATCCAAGTATTTTTCCAGATTTGCTTTGAGCTATTCCAAGTATCTATGCATGTGTGGAAAACTATTTCTTCACACCCTATAATATTATATCTTTCTCAATTTGTTCTCGTGTGTATTTATCTAGTTGTATCTTACGGGAAAGGGAGCTACGCTCGTGTGTGTGTGTGTGTGTGTGTGTGTTGGACTCGTGATCGACAGTTATTTCCCTCACGGAAGAGAGCTCAAAGCTTGTATGACCGATCTATGGGTAATGCTGTGACCTTACACGCACCCCCCCCCAACTCCCCGCCCACGAGAGTTGGAGTAACGACTCGAAACGCAGCGATACTGAAATTATTTCAGCCCTGGGCAGGATTCGAACCCGGACCGCCGTAGTGACAGTCGGGGACTCTACCAACGTGTGTGTGTGTGTGTGTGTGTGTGTGTGTGTGTGTGTGTGTGTGTGTGTGTGTGTGTGTGTGTGTGTGTGTGTGTGTGTCTGTGTGTGTGTGTGTGTGTGTGTGTTTGATGTGTTGTCTTGTGTTTTTCGTCTGACACTACAAAACGTCCACATCCCTTATGACATCCATTGTTTTATTGTCTGACTTGCTCACTTGTCAGGATTGTTATCAGGAACTGCTGACAGACCGATAAAACCTGATAAAAGCAGTCAGCCCTGCTGATACGAAGTTTACATGGTTTTAAACGTGAATTTATTGACATAATTGTGTCGCTGACACTGCTGGGCTGACAGTTCCTGCTGAGCTCACAGTTACAGTCGTGCTGATATCGTCAGCCCCTCTGGCGAGGTCAGCAGTGCTTACGTAGTAGAAGCGTGGCTGGAACTTAAATGAATGTTATGATAATGCATGATTATCTTTCTTATTTAATTAGATGCGAACGCACTCTTACACCTTAATTTTTAGACTTTTTCGAATAGATACATGGAATAAATATATAGATATGTAAATATATAAAATGTCTGGACAATCTCGTTGCCTCGTGAATTACCCTATATATGTATATGCTCACTTGTTAGGATTGTTATATATATATATATATAAATGTATATACATTTTATGTACACACACACACACACACACACACACACACACACACACACACACACACACATATATATATATATATATATATATATATGTGTGTGTGTGTGTGTGTGTGTGTGTGTGTGTGTGTGTGTGTGTGTGAATTCAATATACACAACAAAGTCCCTTTCTTGACGTCCTCATCCACTCTGAAAACAAATACAAGACCACTGTTTACAGGAAAAAGACTAACACCGGAAGATGCCTGAATGCAGCAAGCGAGTGCCAAGAGTGTTATAGACTTAGTGTCATTCGGGCTTACTTTCCACGTGCATGCAAGAACTGCTCCTCTTGGAAAAAATTCCACTTTGAAATATCGCGCGTTAAACATATTCTCGTTAATAATGGCTTTTCCAACTTCCTCATTGACAAAGAGACGAGACTTTTCTTCAGCCGCAACACAACACAGCACGGACAAAACAACACACCTTCCGCATACACAGTTTATTACAAAAACCAAACGACACCAGCATACAAAACAGACAAACATGTTCTAAAAGATATCATTGCACGTAGCGTCACATGCACCAACTCGCATGACAAATTGACCCTCATCATATACTACAAAAGCACAAAAGTCGCTGACCTTACAATGAGAAACAATATGACTAAAGACAACTCTCTCCTCAAATAGACTAATGTGGTGTACCAGTTCACTTGCCCCGAAGAAGGTTGCAAACTTCTCCCTAGTTCTACTTATATTGATATTATCACTACCTCAAGAGGAAGAACTATGGAAGAGGTGGAGAGTGTGCAGCTGTATGCTGATAGGGACTTGTGGAGGGACTTCGTGAGGCATCATCGCTGACAGGGCATCGCCCTACCTGGTGTATGGTGAGGTGAGGATCACTACCTCTGTGAACAAGAGACAGTGCACGCCCGTGAAGGAAGTATACGCAAACACATGATACAAACACACAACAAAACTTCAAACAGACAAGAATTAGATAATAATACAAAAATACTTAATGCAACAAGAAGAAACTACACATCTTACACAGAATCTACATCGCACAATACACCCCTATCATTAATATACAGACTGACACAGTAATTTGCAACTACACAGCGAGGATGCTTTGCAACAACGACCAAACGTCCGGCTATAGTGGATTAATGTCCAGCTACCTCCTGCTAATACGAAACCCACCATCCCCACCCAGTACCTGACGTTTAGCTCCAACACAACTCTCCTACTACCTTCATTTACTCATATTTAAACACTGCCCTCTATGTTCACCTGAAGGTGGTTGTATGATTCAACCGAAAGCTTATATTTTATATTTGTGTAATGCTTTTCGTTGTAATAACATCATGAATCTTGGAAGCCTTGTATTTCACCTCCCTTCAAGATACAAACAAACCACTCGGAAAATTATGAAAATCACTAAGAAGATAGTGGATATAGAATTAGCTCTGGTCTTCAATCGAACATATCTACAAGAGAACTTACTGCCCATTTATACCATTATATATATATATATATATATATATATATATATATATATATATATATGTATATATATGTATATATATTTCGATTTCTGCATCTTGGCCTTCGCGAGTTGCTCGATGTTGATGGATTAGAATAAAAGTGTATTGTGGTTGATATATATATATATATATATATATATATATATATATATATGTCCATACACACACGCATATGTATATATGTATGTATATATATGTATATATATGTGTATATATATGTATATATATGTTTATATATGTATGTGTATATATATGTAGAGAAGAAAGAAGAAAAGGTAAAAGGTGCAGATGGAGAAATTATAATGGAAAAGAAGGCAGTGAGAGGAAGGTGGGCAGAGTGTTTTAGGGGGTTGCTAAATGTGAAGGAGGATAGGGAGGGCAAAGTATTTGCAGTGGTAAGCGCTAAGAAAATGAGAGTGATAAGTGAGGAAATGGAGGAGAAACCAGGAAAGATGAAGTGAAGGCAGCTGTTAAGATGATGAGAGCAGGTAAGGCACCTGGGTTGGATGGATGCCATGCAGAATGTCTGAAAAAAGGAGGTACAGTGATGTTGAACTGGCCTGTGAGGTTCTTTAATGTTTGTTTATGAGAGTGTAGAGTGCCGGAGGACTGGAGGAGTGCCTGTATAGTTCCACTTTACAAGGGGAAAGGGGACAAGTGTGAGTGTAGTAGCTTCAGAGGGATCAGCTTGTTGAGTGTAGTTGGGAAGTCTTATGAGAGGGTCTTAATTGAGAGGATTAGAAGAGGAACAGAGGGAGTAATTGGTGAGGAACATTGTGGGTTTAGGATAGGTAGGGGTTGCGTAGATCAGATTTTTTTTTTTTTGTAAGATATGTGAGAAAGCTATAGGGAAAGGTAAGGATGTATTTTGGGCTTTTATAGATTTGGAAAATATTTATGACAGGCGTAGACAAGAATGTACTGTGGGAGGTATTGCAGATCTATGGGATAGGAGGAAAGCTGTTAAGAGAAGTCAAGAGTATTTAGAGTAGTAGAGCTTTTGTTAGAATTAGAAATGGAGAGAGTGAGTGGTTTGGGGTAAAGGTGGGACTTTGCCAGGGATGTGTTATGTCGCCCTGGCTGTTCAATTTATACATGGATGGGGTGGTGCGAGAGGTAAATGTAAGGGTAGTGTGTTAGGGATTGGAGATGGTTAAAGAAAATGGAGAAAAATGGGAGATAAGCCAGTTGTTGTTTGCTGAAACAAAGATAAGGACTGCACAGAGGAGAATGGAGAGATCAATAATGGGAATAAAGCTGAGAGACCAAAAGAGAGCAGACTAGATTGAATGATATTGTAGAGGTGGCAAAGAGAGGAAGTGGAATTGGACAGGTAAGTTAGTGCGAATGACTAATGATCGATGGAGCAAGTGTGTTACTGAGTGGACGCCTCGAGATGGGAAGCATGGAACAGGGAGACCAGACAGAGGGTGGAGAGACGAGATTGAACAGTTTGCAGGAGTGACGTGGCAGAAGTTGGCGCGGTTGTGTGAATCATAGAATGCAATGAAGTAAATCTTTGTTCAGCAGTTGATATATATATATATAATATATATATATATATAATATATATACATATATGTATATATATATATATGTATATATATATATGTGTGTGTACACACACACACACACACACGACTCGGTGGCGCGGTTGGTAGAGTCCCAGACTGTCAGTATGGTGGTACTGGCGGTACCTGGTTCGAATCCTGCCCATGGCTGAAATTGTTTCAGTATCGCTGCGCTTCGAGTCGTTACTCCAACTCTCGTGGGCGGGGAGTTGGGTGTGTGTGTGCGTGTAAGGTCATAGCATTACCCATAGATCGGTTATACGAGCTCGGGGCTCTCTTACGGGAGGGAAAAAGCTGTCGATCACGAGTCCAACACGTGATACAAAGACGAACACACACACACACACACACACACACACACACACACACACACACACACACACATATATATATATATATATTATATATATATATATATATATATACACCGTATTAATCAATCAATCAAATCAACCATTCTGAGTCCACTGCTGGACAAAGGCTTCCTTCATAGCATTCCATGAATCACACGACCATTGTGATTGTTAAAATGTATCTCTAATCACTGGGACCCATTCAGTGTTGTACAAGTACTTTCCCGCATTTGTATACTTTCAATTGTACTATCACAGTGGAGATGGGTTGAACGCAAAATTTCATGTATGTGTATGTATCTCGAGCATACAAATATATAAGAAAAGTTGCGCTCAACTTGTATCTCTCTTGATAGCGTAGTTGGTAAGTTACTACGGCACTTGTCATGTAATTTCTGGGTTCGAGTCCTTGGGAGTACCGCATTTCAATTTCTGCATGTCGGCCTCCATTAGGTCTCCCGATGTTGATGGGTTAGAATTAAAGTGCATTGTGGTTGTTAAAATGTATCTCTAATCACTGGAACCCATTCAGTGTTGTACACACACACACACACAAAATATATATAATATATATATATATATATATATATATATATATATGTGTATGTGTGTATATATATATAATATATATATATATATATATATATGTATATATACATATATATGTATATATATATGTATGTGTATATTCATATATAATATATATATATATATATATATATATATATATATATATATATTAATTTTTTCTAATTTATGCATTTGTTTATTTACTTTTATATTTGTTTATTTTGTTATTTTATTGTTTGTCCCCTTTGTTCATATATATATATATATATATATATATATATATATATATATATATATATATATATATATATATATATAGGGACAAACAAAAGAATAAGAAAATTAACAAATATACAAGTAGATAAGCAAAGGCATAAATTAAAAAATGTATATATATATATATATATATATAATATATATATATATATATATAGACTATATTATGATAAGACTGAAGGCGGAGGAAGCAGACGAGGAGTATAAATTTGGAAATACTCGAAACAGAAGAATACATGACAATAATGGGTAGGAATAGGAAAGGGTTTAGATATGTTGATGACATAATTGTAATTGTGCCTAACGATACAGATATTAATGACAAACTCAGGAGATTAAACAGTGTAAATGAAAATATACAATTTACTGCAGAAAATGAAAATAACGGAAAATTACCTTTTTTAGCCACAATTATCCATAGAATAGATAAAAATGTGAAATTTTCAGTAAACCGGAAACCCACCAATAAAGAAGAATACATACACTTCTATTCAGGACATAATGGCAGAACTAAAACAGGTATTATGATAGGTTTTTTCCTCAGAGCATTTCGTATATGCAGTAAAGAATTTCTAGATCTTGAATTACAAGATATCATAGAGACTTTCATCAAACTCAAATATCCAAAAGGTCTCTTATGTAGATTGAAAAAGAAAGCCAAAGAAATAATTAACAAAAGCAAAAATAAAAATGATAATAAATATAATGATGAAACCCGATACATTACAGTACCAAACTCTAATATCAATTGACACCTAGACACTTTCCTCCTAAAAGCGGGCAATAAAATAGCCAGGACATCAATTGACAAAGTAGGACATTTGGTCACACGTAGCTACAATAATCCCACTAATGAAAACAGCATTGTTTATAAAATCCCATATAAAAGCTGTCCCTCTTCATATTTTGGAGAATCTTGTCGTGGACTCAATAAACGAATAAATGAACATAAAAATGACGTAAATGCCCTCAGATAATCTAACTCCATAGTAATGCATGTGGATAAGCATGGCCACCTTCCAGACTGGAACAACACAACCATATCTAATAAAGGATCATCCAAGAAATTGGGGAAGACAATTGAAGAAGCATACATTAACACTAATAACAACATTAACCTCAGAGAAGGCTTTATATGTCTAGCAAAAGCCAAAAGCTTATTAATAATAAAAAATACACAAAATAACAAGCTCTACGAGGTATCCCATTAGATGACCCGTTTATATATAAAATCCCTTGTTATGTTTGAGTTGTTAGCTTTGTGATCAAGACCCTGCGGGTCGAAACGTAAATGCATTAAAATTCTCCCATTACTCCTCGTCTGCTTCCTCCACCTTCAGTCATATATATATATATATATATATATATATATATATATATATATATATATATACATTTTATATATATATATATATGTGTGTGTGTGTGTGCCAGAATTCAATTTTCTAAGGGTTATAGAAGGATTTAGGGTAGAGAAAACCTTAAACAGAAACAAAATTATTTTAGTCCCTCGCTCTTTGCCTGCGACTTTTAGGTGGTAGTGGAGGGGAACTTCTTTTTTCTGACACTTCCAATATCTCCCCCTTAGGGGGGACGGAGGTATTGAGGTATAAACTAGAAATATCTGCTCTAGAGCTCAGTAATCTCCAGGTAACCGTTTCCTCGAACTGCCGGCTCATCCTTCTGCGAAGTCGTTTCGGTATTCCGAGAACATGACTGGCGTCAACAATGACCCTTGAGGGACTCCACTCCCTTTATTATTATGGTTTATCATCATCATCATCATCATCATCATCATCATCATCATCATCATCATCATCATCATCATCATCATCATCATCATCATCATCATCATCATCATCATCATCATCATCATCATCATCATCATCATCATCATCATCATCATCATTCTAACATCATCATCATTATTGTTACCATTGTTATTATCATTGTCATTGTTATTATGGGATGAGAAAGTAAAAGTAATTGAAGAAGAGAAGGAACAAACATTCACAGATTGGTTACACAATAGGACGAGAGAATCATATGAGAGGTACAAAAGAAAAAAGAACTAAAGCATAAGATAAAGAAAACAAAGAGGAGAATAGATAAGAAATGGGGTAAGAGTATGACAGAACATTTTGAAAGTAATAAAAAGATGTTTTAGAAAGAAATTAAGAGGAAGAGGAGGCGAATCAAGTAGAGAAGAAAAGGTAAAAGTAGCAGATGAAGAGATGATAATGGAAGAGACGGCTGTAAGAGGAAGATGGGCAGAGTATTTTAGGGAATTGCTAAATGTGAAGGATAGGGAGGGAAAGGCAGTTGCAGTGGGAAGCACTAAGAAAATGACAACGATGAGTAAGGAAAATGGAGGAGAAACAAGGAAAGATGAGGTGAAAGCAGTTGTTAAAATAATAAGAGCAGATAAGGCACCTAGGATGGATGGATGTCATGCGGAGTATCTAAAAAAGGGAGGTACAGTGATGATGGACTGGCTACTGAGTTTATTCAATTTTTGTTTAAAAGAGAGTAGAGTGCCGGAGGACTGGAGGAGTGACTGTATAGCTCCACTTTACAAGGGAAAAGGGGACAAGTGTGAGTGTAGTAGTTTCAGAGGGATCAGTTTGTTTTGAGTGTAGTTGGGAAGGCTTATGGGAGGGTTTTGATTGAGAGAATTAGGAGAGGAACAGAGGGAGTAATTGGTGAGGAACAATGTAGGTTTAGGGCAGGTAGGGGTTGCGTAGATCAGATTTTTGTGACAAGGCAGATATGTGAAAAAGCTTTAGGAAAAGGTAAGGACGTTTTTTGGGCCTTTATAGATTTGGAAAATGTTTATGACAGGGTAGACAGGAATGTACTGTGGGAGGTATTGCAGATATATGGGATAGAAGGAAAGCTGTTGAGAGCAGTCTAGATTTTTTACGAGAGTGGTAGAGCGTGTATTAGAATCAGAAATGGAGAGAGTGAGTGGTTTGAGGTAAAGGTGGAAATTCGTCACCTTGGCTGTTCGATTTATACATGGATGAGGTGGATAGTTATAGGTATTTGGGTACAAATGTGGCGGGAAAGGGAAGAGTGGAGGTGGAGGTAGAATGTAGATTGAGAGAAGCTAGTAAATGCTTTGGGGGATTAAAAAGTGTAATGGGAAATAGACATTTGGGAATGGATGATAATAGAATATTGTATGAAGGAGTGATTGTGCCAGAAACATGGAACATAAGAGAGGAGGAGTTTGAATGTATTTGAGATGAAGTGCCTGAGAAGTATGGTAACGGTTGCTAGGCTGGAAAGAGTAAAAATCGAGGAGGTGAGGAGGAGAGCGGGGATGGCAAGGGAGTTGGGAAATAGGGTTGATGAAAGAGTATTGGGATGGTTTGGATACATGGAAAGAATGAGTGAAGAAAGATTAGTAAAACAGATGTGGAAGGCAGATGTGGGTGGAGTGAACATGAGGGGGCGACCAAGGATGAGATGGATGGATGGGGCAAAAGCGACATTGGGAAAGAGGGGAATGTCTGTTGAGGAAGGGAGAAGATAGGGGTAAGTGGAGAATGGTTGTGTATGGATGATGCTGTGATGCATGGAAGGGGGTGGGTGGGGGATGGGGGTGAGGGAGTACGTGTGAATGATATTTTGACGCGGCCCGAAGGGATTTCTCCCCGTCTTCTCTTTTTTCTGCATAAGGGGACGGAGAATGGTGGGTCGCCGATTAAATGAAGCGGCCTTGCTGTGGATGTGCTGTGTCTTGCTACACTGCTTCTGACACGGGGATGGACGTCGAAGGGGTCGTCTCCCCATCGTTTGTTTTCAAATTCTTTTAACTTCCTCAACCCCCTTCCCCCCCCAAAAAAAAAAAAAAATGATAATAATAATAGATCTGATTGGAACTCCTACATGGTGGGGGAGAGGGAGGTGGACCCTAACTAAAGGCGTTATCACACTTGGCTATTTTTCCTTCGACTGTTGGAACAGATTTACAGCTCGCAGCTTTCGGAAAGGTATCTGATATGCTGAAGGAAAATAATTGTCCTCCAGCATATCAAATAATGTTCTATGTAAATTATTGAGAAAAAAAAATAAATAAATAGTTTGCCATACTGATTTGACGGCGGAAAAAGTATGGAGGTGGGCGGTACCGCCGGTTAGTTTGAGGTTAAAGGAAAACTAGCCCAGTGTGATAACACTTTAAGGAGGACCTTCTCGACGAAGAAGAAGAAGAAGAAGAAGGAGGAGGAGGAGGAGGAGGACCTCTGTCGTGACTTAAAGCTGCTCGCTTTCACCCGTCATTTTCATTTTTGCTCTGTAAATAAGTTTCTCAAAAGATAGAATGAGAGGTGGAGGAGCAAGAAACTTACGCTAATTTCGTTTAGTTTGGGCTCCCTGATGAGCTTTTAATAACGAATGCGGAGGGCAAGAACCTCCTTCAAGGGCGAAATGAGCAAAAACGGTCTGGTGGGGAAATTGCTGACTTGCTAGGTCGGTGTGACGTCATGGTGACCTGGGAGTTGACCTTGTTTCCTAAGTTCTCAGGTTACAGTTTGACCCCTCCCCCTCGTGGACTTTCCGGGACCTAGCACTGTCTTCTTCCGGTCAGGCAGGCGCGGCCCCGGACTCAACGACCCGACACCTACTAAGGCTTCCGCTGACCCAAGAAGGTCCAAGGATGTTGGTCATGAGGTCCGCTAATTTGTGAAATCTTGTTTGGCTAAACTGGTCTTGTACGTGAGTATTCGCAGGAAGGACTATGTCATCACGAAGTCACCTCACACTCCTCTTATGCCTCTCACTCGGTTGATATTTGTTGTCTTTGCCTTGATTAACGTAAATGGGAAGGAGAAACACAGGAGTGTATCAAAGTAATACAAAAGAGACGCAAACAGCAACAGACCTATTGGTCCTTATGGGGTTGCTTGTGAATCGAAAGAGGATGCAAATATTGGAAACAGTAAAAAAAGAAAAAAAAAAGAAAAAAAAAAAAACACAAAAAAAAACACTGATTTAATATAATTGTATAAGCTCACGATGCTGAAAAATAAGTTAGATTGTTTTTAAAGTGTCAACTGTATTTGAACTCGGACACTAGCAGGTTGTTCCAAACATTTACAATGTTGTTAAAGATTTTTTTTTTTTTTTTCTTTGGTGTTTGATCTCTTATAGACTGTTTTGTATCCATTATTTCTTGTGATATTGCTACGATCCTCAATGATATAACCATGTGTTCGTATTGATGTAGTCATGGAACATTCAGTCACTTCGTATATGGATAATCTTATTCATATGAGCTAAGGGTGTGCCGATTAATCGGCATCGGCATCTGCATCGGCAAGAATCGGCATTTGTTTGGTGGATCGGCATCGGCGAGAATCGGCATTTTTTTTTTTTTTTTTTTTGAGAATCTGTATCGTCATCGGTAGAGTTTTACCGATAATGATGCCGATTCTAAAAAGAAAAAAAGAAAAAAAAGCCGATTCTTGCTGATGCCCCTAATATGAGCTAAGATGAGAGGGAGGAAAGGGTAGTGAAGGGGAGTGGAATGGGTTGGAATAGGTACATGCCTTTGTCATGGCTACCTCTCTTATAAGGGGGAAAAAAGGTTCTTGGTATATAGATAGCATATGGCTAAGTTAGATAAATTGAGTTCACTTACAGGCTTTTTATACGATTTATTACATAAACAAGGGGTATGGAGACCAAAACTGAACACAGTATTCGAGATGGTACAAGAAAATTGTATAGGGTGATTATTACTTTTTCAGTCTTGTGTTCAGATGTTCTTCCAATAAATCCTGCTATTTGTTGGTCAGTTTTTTTTTTTTTTTTTTTTGCCTAGTTTTCTCCTGACGAGTTTCGCAGATCAACTTTTTACAGATGAATAAAATAGTGTGTTTTTTAGCCAGAATAAAAACAATCCCTCATGCCACTGGAGTTTCAAACGTAGTTCACTTCCTTCCCTTCCTCTCCCCCCTTCCTCGTAAAGTCTATTTACAATGTCGTATGTCTTCCTAACGTATCTTTACGACACTGGAAGACTTCTTGACGTATTTCTTCTTGCAACTCTGCGCTTTTTGATCTTCTTTGCTATCCTTTGGGGGGAGGGGGAGGGGGGCAGAGACGAATGAAATGGACTGGCAGCACGTACAGGAGGAAGGTGAAAGTCAACCCCACCCCCCCACCCCCGGTACGGAAGGGGTTGAGTGAGTTAGAAGGTGAGAAGCGTACGCCAAGAGGCACTGAGTAACTGCTTGGATTGTTGGGGCAGGTAGCGGTCACTGCTGGGAATCGGAGAGGATTGCGGGACTCGAACCCACGAGATCACCACACTTCCGATTATGCCACCAGCGCACTAGATAGGCAATAACCCATTCTTTATAGATTAATAAAATCGTCTGACGACACCTACAGCACACGGGACAAGACTACTAAGCAAGGAAATTGGGCACCCTTTCAACACACTGACGCAGTTTATGCCTGTTATTCTGTCGGCAGGCGATTTTATTCACCTCAGGGTCGTGTTCATGGAAGAACATGGAAGATGCATTTTGAGTTGGGATGTTTGGGAGAGATGAGAAAGATGACATGTGCGACATGGTGGGGGGGGGGTATCATTTTGCAGAGTACTACAACACAAAATTGATGAACACTCTCCTACGAGGTGATAAATGGACTTGGAGATGTCGGGGAAAAAAAAAAAAAAAAAAAAAAAAAAAAAATTAAAATGAAAGCACCAACGTCCTCTACTAGTGATACACAAAGAACATGAAGTTATGGACATAGATTGTAGGTCACTCGGCTGGATTTAGCTTCAGAGCTGGAAAAAAAAATCAAGAAGAAAATGAGTCTTACGAAGATAAAGGATACCATGAAGTTTCAGCTGAAAAAAAAATATATATATATATATATATATATATATATGTATATATATATATATATATATATATATATATATATATATATATATGATTTTAAGAAATAACGAGCACAAGATCAATGGCATAAATGGCATTTTACTGAATATTATTAAATAATCAACAGAGAAAGTAAGAAATACAGAAACAGGAAAAAAATGTAAACACCAAAACAAGTAAAAGGACTGTACAAATTGAAAGTAAGAAGAAAGTGATATAATTTGAATCAGACGTACATATCAAAACTAGAACGTTTTATTTTGTTTCCAATGTATTTCTTTGTATCAATATCGCTTTCCTTCAAGTTTTGTTAGTTGGCATCCCGGAACACCGCATGTCTCTAGAGCAGTGGTTCCCAACCTTTTTTTTTTTAGTTTTACAATTATACGTACTAAGTTAACCTTAATCCTAATGCCGGGTACCGTAATGTTTTCTTGATTTTATTTTATTTTATTTCATTTTCAATTTTTTTTTCAGCCCTCCATTACCCCCCGAAAATGTGTTACCTCCCCCCAGGGGGTAATTTACCCACAGTTTGGGAACCACTGCTGTAAAGGTTTGGGCAAGTGACAGCCCCGCAAGCCCCCCCCCCCCCCACACACTCCCCCCCGCAACCCCCCCCCCCCCCCCAAAAAAAAAAAAAAAAAAAAAAAAAAAATGAGATAAGATAGATAAATAAATCAATAGAAAATGAATAAATAGATAAGTGAATAAATAAATAGATAAATGAAAAGATAGATATACTAAATAAGATAGAATAATGAATGAATGAAAAAATAAAACAAACAAATATGAAATAGAATGAGATAAAATAGATAAATAAATTAATAGAAAAATGAATAAATAGATAAGTGAATAAATAAGTAGATAACTTAAAAGATAAATATACTAAATGAGATAAAACAATGAAATGAAATAAATACACAAAATGAAATAGAAATGAATAGAAGAAAATAAATAAGTTAATAAGAGTGAATAAATAAATAAAAGAATGTTTTCACGGGAGCTAGATAATGATGGATTTATCGTGTTATTATTTTTCTTATTTAACGATAACGATAAGAAATGATGTCGAGGTTCCGTCTGAGATACTGGGGTGACCGCCCTGATATGAGGGAGCCGCAATTGCTTTAGGCATACCAGGGCGTGTGCGTGTGTCTGTAGAAGTACGTGTTGTGGGTGCACGTACAGACCTGCGTGTCTGTCTGTGTGTGTGTGTGTGTGTGTGTGTGCAGCACAAACACACACACACACACACACACACACACACACACACACACACACACACACACACACACACGGCTCGGTGGCGGATTGGTAAAGCACTGGCCTCACAAGCCAGAGAACCGGGGTTCGATTCCCCGGTCGGGCGGAGATAAGTTGGGTTTGTCTCCTTTCACGTGTAGCCCCTGTTCACCTAGCAGCGAGTAGGTACGGGACGTTAGTCAAGGAGTTGTGACCTTGCTGTCCCGGTGTGTGGTGTGTGAGTGGTCTCAGACCTACTCAGAGATCGGCTAATAAGGAGCTCTGAGCTCACTGCCGTAGGGTGGTGTCTGGCTGTCTCGACAGAGACTGCAGCAGATCCGAGGTGAATACACACACACACAAACACACACACACACACACACACACACACACACACACACACACACACACACACACACACACACACACACACACACACACACACACACATTTAAAAGCATTAGATAAAAGTAGGTGTCGGGGGAGGGCCTTTTGGCATATGTGTATATATATGTGAGGATACGATTTGTCTCAGTACCGCCTACAAAGTTCACTGGTTTGCCAGTAGAGTGGTTGACGCATGGAATAGGCTTAGTAACAAGGTAGTGAGCGCTGAAAATATTGGTTGTTGTAAAAGAAGATTAGATAAATTTATGGACGAGGGTAATAGGTGGTAATGGACATGGAACTGCCTAGTGTAGGCCTTATGGTCTCTTGCAGTCTCCTTCGTTCTTATGTAAACTCGTTGAGAGTTTTGCCAAAAGGACCAAAGAATCGGCCGGGGGTGGGGTGGGTGGGGTGGCTAGTCACGGCATTTACCCATAGAAGCTGTGACTGTTATGGTCGTACTACCTGGGAACAGTGAGTACTACTCATAAAAAATGGCTGAGTGGACAATGATTGTCATTAAATATGATCCGCCCACTCTCAAGCCAAGGGTGTTTCCTGGAAAAAAGAAAAGAAAAAGAAAAAAAAAAAAATGATGGGTGGGGTGGAGGATGGTTGAATCCCCTTCTCCACCCTCATGCGCACGCCGGAAAAAAATACAAAACTAACGAGTTTCTAATGTTAACGTAATTACAGGCTCCAAGCATCGCCTCCTCTCCCACGCCCCTTCTTTCCTTAACTTGTTTTCTTCCTTGTCTTCCTCTTCCCGATTCTCCTCTAGTCACGACAGTGGCGCGGGATTGTCCACAAAGATTTGTTGGTGAAGTACAGTCAACAACAACTACAACTTCTTACTCCTTTGTCCCTTTTCCACTCCTTTCTCTCCTGCACCGAAAATTCGTTTCCTCCGTGATGGAGGCGTTATCACACTGGGCTATTTTTCCTTCGACTTTTAGAGCAGATTTGGTGCCCGTAGCTTTCGAGAAGGAATCTGATATACTGGAGGAAAATAAATTTCCTCTATAATATCAAATGGCATTCTATGTAAATTGCTGGAGGTGAGCAGTACCTCCGATTTACTGGAGGTCAGAGGAAAAACAGCCTAGTGTGATAACGGCTTTCGCCTCCACGCAGTGTTTTACTTCATTCTTCCCCAGCCTTCTTTTAGTCTTCACCATTCTTCTCTCTACGCTTGCAGCATTGTATTCTCTGTCAGTCTGTCTTCTTCGTTTCTCCCCACATGCCCAAAACCGCTGCCATCATCATCATCTCTATGTTCACCTTTTTATTCCTTCGCATACTGTTATCATCTATTTGCCTCACTCCACACATATTTCTTAACTAATTTGTTCTTTATTTATCTATTAACTTATTTATTTATTCGTTTATTTTATCTATCTATTCATTGTTTATCTGTCTATTTATTTATTTATTCATTTTTCTCAGTACCATCCCTTGCGTTCACAACTCACTCCCATGACATTACACTGACTCCGCTCTACTCTCCCCTTCACCCAATACTCTGGATCCCCGTATGGAGTACTGACTCTAAATTTCATGTAATCAACATTTTAGGGACTTTAAGTGACATCCCTTAAGACCAAGTCACTCAGTATCCTTTCATGATTGGAGACAAATCACTCACAAAAGAATGCTAATCACTTTCATAGTCTACTATTCCTACGGATAGAAGCGCTGGTCATAGTTGACGGATTGTTATTTTGGTTGAGGTTATCCTTTACACCATCCTTAAGCACTATCGCACAACAATGATAGTTTTTTTTTTTTTGTATCTTTTATTTTTTGTTGCATTTATTTCCCCATTTTGCTTCTTTCCTTGAAGACAATATCGCACCGAAAGTGACGCTAAGAAGAAAACCCGCATACTAGAAAGTGAATAAATAAATAAATTCAAAATAGAATAAGTAAATACAGTAAAATGAAACAGAATAAAGTGCGTGCGACTGGTTTCATGCAACTGGTTGTGTCGGTGTACGATCTGTCAAACTCGACTTGAAACTGTCTCCTCCCTATTATCCATACTCGCTATGTGCCTTTGTTGACATTCTGTGTTAACTTTCCCTTTTCACGTATTTTCCCGTGTGTCTATTAGCAACTGATGTGGCTCTGCTATCTTCCATTTGTAAGACGTGCATTGCACTTAACCTTTCACTTCCCGCTTTCTTCCTCGGGAACCATTTTTCATATGTTCCTTTCATTCAGCCCGTTCATCGTTTAACCATTGTATACAGTGGACCTTCCTCAAGATTACATGTGAGTGAGACCACACACACAAAAATAAAATAAAATAAATAAATAAAACACACACACACACACACACACACACACACACACACACATGTGAGTGAGACCACACACACAAAATAAATAAGTAAAACACACAGACAGACAGACACACGCACACGCGTACACACACACACACACACACACACACACACACACACACACTTTCAACGAACGGACGGCTTGACGAACGCTCTGAAGAAAAGTGCAGATTGTGGATATCAACGCAAAGAGAAGTGCCTTTTTGTATTTGAAGGGGGGGGGAAATTGCTCGTGAGGCAGTAGGTAAGTAGGAAAAGAGGAGAAGGGGAGGGATTGCTGGGGAAATGGAAGGAAATGAGGATGTGGAGGACTTGGCCCAGGCAGACGGGCGTAAGGTCAACATGAAACGACCACCGGATGACGAAATGGCAAATAAAAATGTAAAGATTAGAAGTATAGAGAGGAGAAACACAGTAGAAAGTGACGAGAATATGTTCCAGGGATTTAAAGAGGGTGGGGGGGACACACCCCCCCCCCGACTGATAAGACTAGAGGAGAGAGTTGATAAGGTGATCGAGGACTTGGAACGTAAGTTAGGTAAGGTAGACTCCATCTTCCAGAGAATTGAAAGATTGGAACAACTAGAGAAGGCTAACAGAAACTTAACTGAAGAAGTAGAGGACCTAAAAAGACAGTTAGGAAATGTAAAGGAGGAGAATGAGAAATTGAAGAAGAATAGTAATGAAAACAGTGAGAAAATAGCTACAGAAGCTAAAAATTGGAGAATAACTCAAGAAGGGAATAAGGTTTCATTCACTGACATAGTCAAACAGCAATTGAAAGAACATAATGAAGACTCAGTTATTAAAGTGATGAGACAGAAGGAGAATATAGTAAGAGAATTAGCTGACAAAAAGAAATGTATAATTATATTAGGAATGGAAGAGAAACATAACCCAGATAGAACCGCAAGAATCAAGGAGGAAAATGAAAGGGTAAGCAGTTTATTAAAATTAGTCCAGGAAGATGAACCAGAAATTATAAAGGAAATTGAGGAAAAATTCAGACTCGGAAAATATAGTACAGATAAGACCAGACCAATTAAGATTAAATTCAGGTCACAAACAACGGCAGAGAAAATTCTATCCAAGACAGGGAAACTAGCAACAAATGATCAATATAAAAAGGTATGGATAAAAAGAGAAATGAATAAGGAGGAAAGAGAGGCAGAAAAGCAGAAAAGAATTGAAGCTAAGGCAAAAAACGAGGAAAGAACGGAGTCAGAGAAAGAGAGATTCTATTGGAGAGTAGTGAACATGAAAATAAAGCAGTTCGACATACTAAAGAAAAACATAAGGGAAACAGAGAACACAATGGAAGTGGCAGAAAACTAAGAGTGTCTTACACAAATATAGATGGATTGATAACAGGATTGAATGAACTGAATGATTATTTGAAAGAAAAAGAACCGGACATAATGGGAATTGTAGAAACAAAATTAAAAGGCCCACTACCACCCAACAGTGTAGGACATGATACATACAATTATTGGATTAGAAACAGAGAGAAAAAACAAGGGGGTGGAGTTATGTTCCTGACAAAGAAGGATATAAACGTGAAAGGTGTCATATATGGAAAGAATACAGTAGAGATGATTATGATAGAAGTGGAAGACCGAGATAAGAAGAGCAGAAAATTTGTGATCAATTATGTGCCTCCGAAAACAGCCTCATGGGAGGAGAGTGAACATAAAAGTATGTTAGAGGACACAAAGATAGCATTAACTAAAATAATGGAAGACGGAGGAAGAATAGTTATGATGGGCGACTTTAATTGCAAAGAAATCTGCTGGGAAGAAATGACAGTAAAGAGTGGTGATGACTCATGGGGAAATGCTCTACTTGAGATGATTACTGACCATTCAATGACACAATGGATACAAGAGAACACTAGGTATAGAAATGAAGAAGAACCATCGAGGCTAGACTTAATAATTACATCTGAACCTAGAATAGTGGACAAGATTGAATATAAAACACCAATAGGTAAAAGTGACCACATATTGATTGAACTGGAACTTAATGAAGAAAAATATATGAAAAGAAATGAACAATATAGAAAAGGAAGAATGATGTATGAAAAAACAAACTTTGATAAAATAAGAGAATTCTTCCAACAAGAAAACTGGGAAGAAATATACAAAGAAGAAACATCAGTGGAAGAGAAATGGAATATTTTGACAAAAATTTACAAAGAAGGAGTGGAAAAGTATGTCCCAAGACAAAAACAAGAAAAAGAATATGTAAAATGCTGGTACAACAAAAGTTGTAGGGAGTTAAAAGACAAAAGAGACAAAGCCTGGACCGGATGGAAAAAAGACAGAAGACCTGAAAAATGGAAAATATATACTGGTTATAGAAATGAATATGTACAAAAGTGCAGAGAGGAAAAAAGAAAATATGAAAAAGATGTTATAGAAAAGTGTAAAGATCAACCAAAACTATTCTACAGATTTGTAAACAATAAACTGAAAAACAAACAAGACTTGGAGAAATTAAGACAAGGAGGAGTTGAATACACTGAGGAAATGGAAATGGCAGAAATTATGAACAAACATTTTAAATCAGTGTTTACAAGGGAAAATATACAACCTGAAGAGATTGAGTGGAAGGAAAAAGTCCCCCCTATGGAAGAAATAGAAGTAACGAAGAATGAAATATTGACACACTTGGGTAATTTTGATGTCAGAAAATCGCATGGGCCAGATGAAATAGCAAACTGGATTCTGAAAGAATGTAGGAATGAACTGGCAGACAAAATACATAGCATAATAAGCAGTTCCTTAAAAGAAGGAAAAGTTCCAGAAGATTGGAAAAAAGCAAATATAGTACCTATATATAAAGGAGGAAATAAAGAAGAACCTACCAACTATAGACCAGTCTCTCTAACAAGTACAATAGCAAAAATATGTGAAAGAATTATCAAAAGTAGATGGGTAAAATACTTGGAAAAAAACAACGTACTAAATCCAAGGCAATTTGGATTCAGACAAGGACGATCATGCGTCACCAATTTAATATGTTTCTATTCAAGACTAATAGATATAATACAAGAAAGAGATGGATGGGCTGATTGTGCATTTCTAGACCTAAAAAAAGCTTTTGACAAAGTACCACATAAGAAGTTGCTTAAAAAAATTAGAATATGAAGGAGGAATACAAGGTAAATTGCTAAATTGGATGGAAGACTTTTTGCAAGAAAGAAAAATGAGAGTAGTGATAAGAGATCAGCACTCAAAATGGAATGAAGTAATAAGCGGTGTCCCGCAGGGAACAGTTCTGGCCCCAATAATGTTTGCTATATATATTAATGATATGGATGAAGGAATTGAAAGCTATATGAGCTTCTTTGCAGATGATGCAAA
The DNA here is from genome assembly GCF_046742065.1 of Oratosquilla oratoria. NCBI lineage: Eukaryota > Metazoa > Arthropoda > Malacostraca > Stomatopoda > Squillidae > Oratosquilla > Oratosquilla oratoria. Next base: position 3,382,115 of record NC_134792.1, read on the forward strand.
ATTACTGAAAAGAGTGAAAACTGAAGAGGATTGTGAATCACTACAGAGAGATCTAAATAAAGTACAAGAATGGAGTAGGAAGTGGGAGATGGAGTTCAATACAAAAAAGTGTAGTATAATGGAATTTGGAAAAAGCAAAAACAGAATAACAGGATCATATAATTTGGGAGAAGAAGGAATAAAAAGAGTAGAAAATGAGAGGGACCTGGGAGTCATTGTTATGAATAATATGTCACCTGAGAAACATATAAATAAGATTTTTGGAGAAACTTATAATTTAATAAGAACAATCAAAGTGGCATTTACATACCTGGATGAAGAAATGGTGAGGAAAATCCTAATCACCCTGATAAGACCAAGATTGGAATATGCAGCAACGATATGGTCACCAAGTACAAAAAAATGTATAAAAAAACTTGAAAGAATACAAAGAGCAATTACTAAACTGGCACCAACACTCTCAAAACTATCATATGAAGAGAGACTACAAAAACTTAAACTACAGACACTAGAGCAAAGAAGAGAGAGAGGAGATTTGATAGCTATTTACAGAATCATGAAAGGCATAGAAATTACTGATAGAGAGAATCTGATAAAATGGGATGACAGAAATACAAGAGGACACGGAAAGAAAATAAAAAAAGACAACTATAGAAGAGATTTGAAAAAGAACAGCTTTCCTCACAGAGCAATAGACAGTTGGAACAAGTTAGATGAGAAAGTGGTGTGTGCAAAAACAATACATGAATTTAAAAATAGTTTAGATAAAATGAGATATGAAGACGGGACCTCACGAGCATAGCTCCCCTTCCCGTAAAATACAACTAGGTAAATACACACACACACACACACACAAATATATATATATTAATCATTAGACATCTGAAGATTATATTAATTGATGAAACTGTCTCTGAGGAATTAATGATCAGGAAAAACGTAGATATAAGATGCACGAGAAAACATTGCAAACCATTGTTGAGCAGTTACAATTTAATTCGATTCATTCATTGGCTTATCATTGTGCATATTTAGTAGTTACGATGACATCTGCATTAAGTTTTGGTTGGTTTCTCGTATTACTTTTTATATTTGTATATTTTAGTTTCAGTAACATTTCACATCCCTGGAAGTGAAGTTACACTTCCACCCCGAAACACGACATAGTCATATAATTGTATATATTAGATAGTTTAAGTGGTATATCCAGTGTAATTTGATTTGTTTATCACATTATTCTATAACATATAACAGATACAGTGACATCACAAATCCCCTGTTTTTGATGGCAGACCAGCCCATTTCCTTTCCACACACTCTCTCACTAGCTTCTTGGGACTATTTTCTTCTACAATGTTTTTTTTTTTTATTGTTTATTTCTTCTTTCTAAAGTCCTTTGCCTTTGATTTTGTTTTCATTGTCTGATTTGTGGCCCTTTCTTGCTTTGGGTTTCACCTCTTTGTGATCTAACATCTCTCCAACCATGTCTTGTTCAGCCGTAATGATCCAATACAGGACTACTGAGCTATCCACTGAGTGACGAAACAGCCTCTGTACCTCACCACAGAGGTCTATTCCGGTTTTGTAAGGTTGTTTGTAGGGTGAAGAGTGTGTGTGATGTTTCGGGCACCAAGGTACAGTGTTAGAACAGTCTGTGCCCTTTAGTTTGGTGTGCTTACATTCAGAGTGGTTCAGAAAGTGTTGCCCACTATCTAATGTCAGGACACACCTACAGCAAGTAGCTCAATTTGGCTATGTGTGTGTGTGTACACACACACACACACACACACACACACACACACACACACACACACACACACACACACACACACACACACACACACACACACACACACACGTATATATATGTATATATATATATATATATATATATATATATATATATATATATAATATAGTTTCTTCTTTTTCTAATTGTATTGTTACATAGCCTTTGTAGTACGGGTGCACTATATTATGTGGTTGTGTTTCATTACATTATAGCAGTCGTGGTGATACATCAAGTGAAAAGAATTACAGCCTATTGTCGTATTACATTTGCATACTGAGTCCATTTTGACGCAGTGTGCTCTTGAGGATGTGGTCTTGGCTGGATGTGGGCTCACATTTCGTCGTTGTCACCACCACTACCATCGGCACGTTCACCGCTCCGTCTCCTCCTCCTCCTCCTCTTCCAACATCACTGCTACCGTCAGTACTACTGTACTGTCAAGATACAAAAACATCTGCAGATATAACAATATTAACGTGTAATATCTTAGTATAGGACAAGGGCACGCTAATGGAGTCACAGGGGCAGCTACATCTAGAACACTAGAAATAATATTACTCAGGATGGGGCATGTGTAATACAACAACAACAGCAGCAACAACAACGACAATAATAGTAACAACTACATTGAAACGAGTGTGAAGTTTGGTGAGGACGTTAGGCTCGTGCGTTCGTTTATTGGTTTTTCGGCCGTGTGCGCACAAGTAAACAGGTTTTACAGCACGTCTGTCCGCTGTGATCCTTGCCCAACCACTAACTATATAGGCCACCTATATCCCTTAAAATCCCATTAACAGTATTTGTTTTCCAGCCTCTAAATGTAGCAACGGGGACGTGTTTTGACGTCATGTTGGCTTGGAAGATTTGAACGTCCAAGGAACATGTTGATGTCTTGTGTGTTTTGATAACTTATTTGATTTTCTAACCCTGATCAAACAACCAAACTCATAAGAGTGACAGCAACTCGTGAAGCCAGGATATGGTGGTGAGGTCTGCCAGAAGGACTAGACCCAGAAACAGAACCCAAGTAGCTGTCAAAAAATCGAAACGGTAATAGAAGATTCGAGAACCGCAAAATGTCTTCTTCCGTCATCAAAGAGGTGACCGTTGCTACCTCCCTCGGTGAAGACACTCAAGTCTGTCACTTAGCACCATACCACAAACAGCGCCCTGTGGCGAAGAAACCATGAGCTCTCACGTTTAAGAGCAAATAGAAACGAACAGACTTATGATCATTTTTCTACATGTTGGGGGAAGATTTGAGAAGCGCGTCAGGTTTGAGTCGGTCGAGGCTTGTGTAGTATCAACCAGCCTCTGACGTCATAACGTCGGCGAACGTGCTAGTCCTCATGTTTCTATTGTCCGTCAGCCCAAGTAGGAATTATTTGTCGCCTGTTAGCCTATATCCAGCGGTTGAAGAAGTCTTATTGACCAACACCCAGACACAACCGCAAATCCATTTTCACGGTAAATGTTTATGGCTTTCAAAGTAGTGTGCATCAAGCGAAATCGTTTCCGCGAAATGGTGAAGCTTTTGTGATATTGAATTCGTGATATAGCGCCGAGTGTTTTGTTCGTGTTTGTTCTTGTACACAAGAACAAAAGTATAACTTTTGTTCTTTGGGTAAATCGATCGTTGTGCT
>NC_134792.1:3400549-3403049 GCF_046742065.1 Oratosquilla oratoria
TCATTATTATTATTACTACTTACTATTAATTACTATTACTTACTATTACTCTTACTATTACCGTACTATTGTTATTACTGTTGCTATTACTAATACTATTATTTTGTTTTTATCATAATTTATTATTGTTGTTGTTATTGTTGTTTTAGGTTGAATACAATCGCTTGACTGATAAATTATTCCACCGAACTGAAAGAATCGTGGAAAAGTACTGAAGCCCAGTTAGTATGATCGTCAAGGTTGAGCCATAGAAAAATATGTTCATATTTTTTTCTATGGTAATGAAAGGTGAATGGTGAGTGCGAGGGTTGAAGCTATAGTTACTCTCTTGTTGAAGTTGATTGATTTTTTTTTCTTTCTTAATGACTGTGAAAAATGGTTGATAAGGTCAGGTGCCATTGAATAGGCCCTTGCTCAAATACCTTTTTTTTTTTTGTGTGTGTGTGTATGTGTGTGTGTGTGTGTGTGTGTGTGTGTGTGTTTGTGTGCGTCTGCTTCTCTGCCTGTCTCTCTCTCTGTATATATATATATATTCGTAAAAGTGGGCAGTAATTCTTCTTTTATACATGTTGAAATAAATTTGACCGCAGCTTGGGCTAGAATCAACTTCCTGTTGATAGACTCAAGTTTTCTAATCAGAGATCTCGGCTCATCAGGGAGGCGGAATAAAATACTACCGTACGACGTTTCGCTCATCTTTGAGCATTTTCAAGTACAAAATATATTTGGTACAAAGCTGTTACAGTTTATATACAACTAAAGTGGTAATTGGGAGAGGTTTAAAAATAAAACTGAAGTGGTAATTAGGAGAGGTCACCGTGAATATGTGGGATTTTGTGCAAGGGTGGACTCAGTGGGAATCTGTCCCCATCGCCACACCGTCCACCTGCCTATACATTTTTCCATCTGGTCCACGGAATGGTGATTCCGTGGACCAGATTCCGTGGACCAGATGGAAATGTATAGGCAGGTGGACGGTGTGGCGATGGTGTCCCCACTTAGGGTCCTCTTTGCCAACTTTTACATGGGCCTGGTGGAGAGAAGAGTTCTTTCTGTTCCCCATCTTCGTCCTTTCACTTATGGTAGATATGTAGACGACATTTTTGTGGAGGTCAGAGACCGGAAACATCTCCAGGATTTACGTGACGCGTTTATAAGTAGCTCTTGCCTTAATTTCACTCTCGAGCTGCATGATGATGGGTCCATACCCTTCTTAGACGTGTTTGTTAAGCCAGTTGATAGCATATTCGTGACTTCAGTTCACGTCAAAGAAACTAATAAAGGAAGATGCCTGAACGCCGAAGGAGAATGTCCCACCTCTTATAAAAGAAGTGTCATCCGCTCTTACGTCAACAGAGCATTCACCCATTGTTCTACTTGGCCCCTACTCCATCAAGAACTTCAACGCCTACAGCCAGTCCTAGTGAATAATGGATTTTCCAACAAAGACGTCCAGTCTATCATCATGCAAAAGATGGACGCTTATATGAGATGCCACAACCCCCGCCATGAGAAACGCCCTCCAATCCTTCTGCATTATAGATCTTTCATGAGTACAGCATACCGTAATGAGGGAAATAGTAGAACGTAGAACCCGTCCCATAGACCCCGAGGACAAGTTGGAGCTCCGTATTTTCTACAAAAACATCAAAACCTCTAACCTCATCCTAAAGAATAACCCTTTCCGTACCCAAAACCTCCTCAAAAGAAGTAAAGTCGTCTACGAATTCATCTGCCCACACGAAGACTGCAAGCTTCGTCCTTCTTCCTATATAGGAATGACGACAACTTCTCTTTCCCGACGCCTCACTTGCCATTTACAGAACGGAGCTCCGAAGAAACACTTTTCTGACACACACTCTACTCTTTTGTCCAGGGAGATCTTGGTCAACAACACGAAGATCCTAGATTCTGCCAATGACAGCCACCGGTTGGAGATTCTAGAGGCCCTTTATATTAAGGAAAAAAAAACCCTCTATGAATATACAAAACGGAATGACCCCACTGGCTCTGGCTACCCTACATGGACACACATTCACCACCACAATCAACTCCAAAAGAAGATTTGACAGAATATCACCAAGTCAGCCCCGGACATAAGACACACACTACAAGAAACTCCAGAATCACAAGGGACAGATTCCCACTGAGTCCACCCTTGCACAAAATCCCACATATTCACTGTGACCTCTCCTAATTACCACTTCAGTTTGTTTTTAAACCTCTCCCAATTACCACTTTAGTTGTATATAAACTGTAACAGCTTTGTACCAAATATATTTTGTACTTGAAAATGCTCAAAGATGAGCGAAACGTCGTACGGTAGTATTTTATTCCGCCTCCCTGATGAGCCGAGATCTCTGATTAGAAAACTTGAGTCTATCAACAAGAAGTTGATTCTAGCCCAAGCTGCGGTCAAATTTATTTCAACATGTATACATATATATACATATATATATATATGTGTATATATACATATATATATATGTATATATATATA
>NC_134792.1:3408049-3433049 GCF_046742065.1 Oratosquilla oratoria
CCATTTTTGATTTTGTTATTTCTTATATATGTATATATATATATATATATATATATATATATTTATATATATGTTATATATGTTTTATTCTATTTCTATATAATTTTTCTTTTTTATTTATTTATATTTATTCTATTTTATCTTTTTTTTTTTTTTTTTTTTTTTTTCATTGGAGACGATGGAATGCTTCTTTTTGGGCTTTGTTCACCGCCTCCAGGTGTTGACATCGCTCCTGGTGCGGTACCATGCCGGAGGTGTCTTCCACTAAAGGGCGACTGGGCACGGCCTCCAGGACTGGCGGCGCCCTCCAGAGTCATGAGTCGCCCTCGAGGACAACCTCCAGGAGCTCATGTCTTCCTGGAGGTGGGAGGAAGGAGCTGGCTCCTCGGTCACCGAAGAAGAGACGTCGTCCTCGTCATCTTTTTCGGTACCGTGTGCCCAGCAATAGTTCTTTCCTCTTCGGCAGAACTTGCAAGGGGCTTCGAGGAGCACTACATCCGTTGTCGTGGGTTCGTCCTTTCTTGGCGCTGAGGCTTTTTGGAGCACCTCTTGAAGGTACTCTGGGCTTCTTGTAATCCTTCTTGACTTTGGCTTTGGGCTTAGGCTTGGTCTTCTTACTGGGGTAGGTCGGGGGGTCAGTCGCCTCCCTGAGGGGAACCCCCGGCTGCTCGACGGTCCTCTTATCGAGCTCTTCTTGGCAGATCTTTGGCGAGAGTCTCTGCCACGACCGGGCTTGAGCCCTGTTCCAGGCTTTCGTCTATCTGAGGGCGCCGTCGTTAAACATTCCGGTGACAAGTCAGCCCTTCCGTGGTATCGAGGCTCAGCAGGTGTGACTCCGCTTGTCGTATCTCCTTTTGCTGCACACACACGCACACGCACACACACACGCACACGCACACACAAGCACACGCACGCACAGACACACAGACACAGACACACACACGCACATACACACACACACACACACACACACACACACACACACACACACACACACACACACACACACACACACACACACACACACACACACACAAACACACACACGCGCGCGCGCGCGCGCAATGAACAGACAATGCACAGAGACATAGTACGAAACACAAGGAAACAAAATAGTGTGTTTGAAGTTAAAAGGAGGCAGATGTAGGAGGGAGGGAGTAGGAGTTATTGAGATGAAAAAAGAGTGAAGTCTGGAGGTGGGAGTGGAGGGAGGGAGAAGAAGGAGTGATAGTTTCAATGCTGGAAATCTTTTCCATAATGCACCGAAGATAAAAACATTTTTGAAACGATCAACAATTTTCCCTTCAGTCAAGAATCTCTCTCTCTCTCTCTCTCTCTCTCTCTCTCTCTCTCTCTCTCTCTCTCTCTCTCTCTCTCTCTCTCTCTCTCTCTCTCTCTCTCTCTCTCTCTCTCTCTCTCTCTCTCTTTCTCTCCTTTTGCCCTTAATCCTTGTTTTTATTCTAATATTCAACCTCTTCACCCTCTCCTACCTCTTCTTTTACCACCTCTTTTTATTTATTTTTCTCTTTCTCCATATTCTACTCATTTTCCATTTCCTCTCCTTTTCCTTCTCTTTCTTTCTTTATCCTTATCCCTCCCCGTCTCCTTTCTCATCACCTTCTCATTCTCCTTATTATTTTTAGCCTCTCTTTTTTCCTCTTCTCTTTCTACTCTCTCCATTTCTCTCCACACACAAACGCAAATTAGCGATCTCAAAATTCTCAGTATTTAGTTAATGTTGGAGGCAAAAAAAAAAAAAAAAAAAAAAAAAAAAAAAAAAAAAAAAAAAATATATATATATATATATATATATATATATATATATATATATATATATATATATATATATATATATATATATATATATTATAAGTATGCTGTCCAACCATATCTGGCAGTCCCTTCCCCTTGTTGTCAGATGCTCGCCGCTAATTGGGTAAAAGTTGCGTTGTTAATTATCTTGCATTTCCTCTCGACATGTTCCATTTATAACGGTGACCTGTATCGATCCCGGTGACCTCTCTTGACCTGAAGAAATAAGAAAATTTATATTTTGGGAGAAAGAAATTTGAGTGGATTTATTTCATAAATATTTATTGTCCTTAATAATCACCTTGTCAGTGACTTTATGATTATTTTGAAACCACAATTTTCTTGTACTTTTATTGTTGATCTGTGATCACATTATATATATATATATTATATATATATATATATATATATATATATATATATATATATATATATATATATATATATATATATATATATATATCGTGTGTGTGTGTGTGTGTATGTGTGTGTGTGTGTGTTTGTGTGTGTGTGTGTGTGTGTGTGTATGTGTGTTTGTGTATATTTGTGCGTGTGTGTATGTGTGTGTGTGTGTGTGTGTGTATGTATTATATTTTTCATTTCTATTTTTTTGTTTACATATTTATATTTTTCATTTTTCATTTCCATTTATCTTTTTATTTATTAATTTTTACCTATGATACTGAACAAGTTAATTGTATCAGGGAGGGGGAGAGAGAAGAGAGAGAGAGAGAGAGAGAGAGAGAGAGAGAGAGAGAGAGAGAGAGAGAGAGAGAGAGAGAGAGAGAGAGAGAGAGAGAGAGAGAGAGAGAGAGAGAGAGAGAGAGAGAGAGCCTTAGCTGCGTGCGAGCGCCCCTCTCCCCTCAGACAGCTAGAGCAGTTGAATTATTATTCAAAGCACATCGGGTCATATGCTAATTGACCTTAATACGAATGTGATCAAAGGTCACTTTCTAGGTCAGCCTGTGCCGCCATGAGATTTGATTCAGCTGAGGAGGTTGAAACTTGTCTTGGTTAACTTTTGAGTGCAGTGGCCAACTTTAGTTATTTTATTCTGGCTAAAGGCAAATTATTTGTCTAGAATAGAGTTGGGATTCAAAGAAAGACGAGTTTGTGTTGTGATTCGTTGGGGGCTCCTCTTCTATATGTCCTCCTCCTCCTCCTCCTCCTCCTTTTCCTCCATCTCCTCCTTTTCCTCCATCTCCTCCTCTTCCTCTTTTTCCTCCTCCTTCCCCACCGCTTCCTCCTCCCCCACTTCCTCTTCTTCTTCTTTTCATTCTTCTTATCATCCTTCTACTTCTCTTTCTTTTCTTTTCCTTCTTCTCCTTCTTTTCCTTCTCCTCCTCCTTTTTCTTCTCCTCTTTCTTCTTCTCCTCCTCCTTCTTCTCCTCCTTCTACTTCTCCTCCTTCTTCTCCTCCTGCTTCTTCTCCTCCTTCTCCTCCTCCTTTTTCTCCTCCTTTTACTCCTCCTTCTTTTCCTTCTTTACAATCTACTCCAACTCTTCCTCCTCCACCTTCTCATCTTCCTCCTCCACCTCCTCTTCTTCCTCCTCTTCCTCCTCGTCCTTCTCTTACTCCTCCTTCTCTTCCTCTTCCACCTCCTCCTCTTCCTTCTCTTCCTTCATTCTCTTCTTCTCCTTCACCTCCTTTTGCTCCTCCACCTCTTCCCCTCCTCTGCCTTCTCGTCCTCTTTCCACTTTTCCTCCTCCATACTCTTCCTCCTCCCCCTCTTCCACGTCCCCCTCTCCTCCTCCCCCTCTCCTCCTCCCCCTTATTTCTACCCTCTCCCGCTTCCTCTTCCTCTTCATCTTCCTCTTCCTCTTCGTCTTCCTCTTGTCCTCCCACGGCATTCTACTGCATAACCTTAAGTATTATGGGCGCGTTCTTTCCTTATAGAGGGAGAGGGAGGACGGGAGGAAGCTCTTATCCGTATTACCTTCTTGACCGGACACCCAAGCCTCTTGCAAGTCACAGAACAGGTCATCTGTGAGGTTATCTTCGAATAAGCTCTTACCTGGTAGTCCTTTATCTTCTTATTTTAGCTTTTGTCAGACCTTTTAATTCAGTCCCGTGTGTGCCTGAAGTCCTTCAGCTGAAGGGAAATTGAAAAATGAAGGAGGGAGTTATGTCATGATAATTTTTCTTATAATCATGATATTTGCAATATATTGGTTAATAGTAGACGTGACTTCATCTATGCTTTCAGTATCAATTAATGATTTTACATATATATATATATATATATATAATATATATATATATATAATATATATATATATATTTACATAGATATGTACATATATGTATATATATTTACATATTTATACACACACACACACACACACACACACACACACACACACACACACACACACACACACACACACACACACATATATATATATATATATATATATATATATATATATATATGTATATATATATATTTGTATATATATACAAATATGTACATACATGTATATATATATATATATATATATATATATATATATATACAATATATAACATGTATATATATATATATATATATATATATATATATATATATATGTATATATATATGTATATGTTTATATATATGTATATATATATGTGTATATATATGCATATATGTATATGTATATATATGTATATATATATGTGTGTATATATATGCATATATGTATATGTATACAGTATATGCATATATATATGTATATGTATAGGTATATATATATATATATATATATATATATATGTGTGTGTGTGTGTGTGTGTGTGTGTGTACATATATATACATATATATATATATATATACATATATATATATATATATATATATATATATATATATATATATAATATATATATATGTGCCGTTTGGCATAGATATGTTGACGATATATTGTGTATGTGGCCTATTGACCAGCCTTTAGACAACTTTTTATTAAAGTTAAACAGTTTGGTACCGTCAATGAAATTTACAAAGGAAATTGAACAGAACAATAGTCTGCCCTTTTTGGATGTTATGATTTATAGATTTGGTAATAAGTTTAAATTTGATGTTTACAGGAAACCTTCCAATGTCCTTTCATATATTCATTATTATTCTTATCACTTTGATACTAAAGTATCAGTATTCACTTCATTGTTTCTAAGGGCGTTTAGAGTTTGTTTCCCAGAATATTTAGACCAAGAAATTGAAACTATTTATGACATTGGCAATAAATTGAAATATCCAAAACACTTAATTGACGTAGCTCAAAACACAGCAAAGATTTTTTTTTTATAGTCTTACTCATAATCAGCAATTCAGTTTTAAGAATATTTTAACCCTCCCTTTTCATCAATTTCTTTTTATTTTAACATGTACTTTTAATAGATTTGGTGTCTAAGTTGTCTTTAAAAATAAAAAAACTGTTAAAAACAGGTTGACTAAAAATTCACCTGCTTGTAATGAAGGCTGTGTTTATAGTATCCCTAGCAAAATTTGTAATTTTAATTATATTGGACAAACAGGCAAGGATTTAAAATTGAGAATAAACGAACATAAGTATAACATCAGAACAGGACAAGTTTCAAGTGGGTTGTTTTTACATTTAAGGGATTTTAATCATTGCATTGATTGGGATAACACAAAGAAAAAACCTTCCATCGGCTAAATAGAATTGCTTGGTGGTGGTAACTAGAATGAAATGGTTAAAGGGTCTTCCTGGAGCTGAAAGAAATCGTCTGGTAATTACCTGTCTCCCTCACTCTCCCTGTCTCTCTCACTCTCGCTCTCCCTACATCTTTCCTCCCCTCCCTCCTTCCCTCTCCTTACCGCCTGTGTGTGTTCGTCTGTTTGTTTGTCTGTTCGTTTCCTTTGTACAACTGGTGTTGGGTCCAGGGTTGTGTTACATCAACGGAAATGCTTTCGTAAACGCTGCTGTAGTGGTCGCACCTCTATGTTATTAATAGCCCACCAAGCATGTTGTACTAAAAATATGCATAATTCTCTGTCAATTAACTTGTTCTTGCTGTCGCCAGATGATTTTATTCAATCGAAGGGAGTCCCTCGTTCACCCAAGGCGTCAACTTTTTCCTTGAGTATGGTAGAATGGGGGGAACTGAATAAATGTGCCTAGCAGCAGCTAGAATAAGGAATTAAAGCTAGAAACTTAGATGAAAGGTTTGTAAAAAAATAATTACGCTCCAAGATATTAGATTGGTGGAATTTTTTTTTTCAGATTTCACTTCAGGTGGTGCTGAATGTTAGAAGCCGGCATCCGTGTCAGCTAGTTAATAATGATCCCTAATGAACATATTTCGAGTGGATCCCCATTGATTTGGACCTTTCTAATTTTTATGCCAAAAACAAAATGACTCGGACTAGACCAAGGAAGACTGATGTTGATGTAAATATTATCCTAACACAGTTTTTTCTTTAAGTCAAAAGAACTTCATTAAAGCATGTCCGTACACTTGTACAAGCTTAATGTAATGCATCAAAATGTAATTTTGTTGGATTTTCAGAGCATTTTTTCTTGTTTGTCTCTCCATAGGGAAGGGAATAGATAATATATTGTTTAGGTTTTTTGAAGATGTGTGTGTGATTATATGTTCAAATACAGCAAATTTCATTGTGTTATCTTAAGTACAAAATTGTGTCATTTTATTAGCATCCGGAATTTTCGATAACAGCGGCCATTTTGTTTCGGCTGTATAATATTAAAAAAAGGCAAAATTTAATGAGCATCCACTTGAAATATGTTCACTATGGACCACTCAGTCTGACATGGATGCCAGCTCCTAACATTCCGTACTCCCTAAATTGATTTCTAGGCCCCTTTTCGGATTTTCCATCTAGTCTATACCAAGAACAGTACACGCGCACGTGCGCGAGTCGGTTGGTGAACTCCATCCAAATTCCTTTGATGTGGGTGTGGTTACATTAATTAATTTATTTGTTCATGTATTTATTAATTTATTGATTTATTTGTTCGTTTATTTATCTATTCATTCGTTTATCCCTTTTTTTTTGTTTATTCATTTACTTATTTTTTATTTTGTTTCGTGTATCACTGACAGACCCATGTATTATCCTGTTCTTTAATGATACTAAACGAAAGAGAATATATATACATATATATATATATATATATGTATACATATATATATATATATATATATATAGTATATATATGTATATATATATATATATGTATACATATATATATATATATATATGTGTGTGTAGGTGTGTGTGTGTGTGTGTGTGTGTGTGTGTGTGTGTGTGTGTGTGTGTGTGTGTGTGTGTGTGTGTGTGTGTGTACCGGTATTGGATTTGTACTTAACAAAGACCAAACTTTTATAATTTGTAACAGTGAGGAAAATGGAGGAAAAATAAGGAAGGATGAAGTGAAGGTAATTGTTAAGATGATGAGAGCAGGTAAGGCACCTGGTCTGGATGGATGCCATGCAGAATGTCTGAAAAAAGGAGGTACAGTGATGGTGGATTGGCTGGTGAGGTTATCTAATGTTTGTTTGAGACAGGGTAGAGTGCCGGAGGACTGGAGGAGTGCCTGTATAGTTCCACTTTACAAGCGAAAAGGGGACAAGTGTGGGTGTAATAGTTTCAGAGGGATTAGCTTCTTAAGTGTAGTTGGGAAGGCTTATGGGAGGATCTTGATTGAGAGAATTAGGAGAGGAACAGAGGGAGTAATTGGTGAGGAACGGTGTGGATTTAGGACAGGTAGAGGTTGCGTAGATCAGACTTTTGTAGTAAGACAGATATGTGAGAAAGCTATAGGAAAAGGTAAAGATGTTTTTGGGCTTGTATGGATCTGGAAAAGGCTTACACCAGGGTAGACAGGAAGGCACTGTGGGAGGTATTGGAGATATTCGGGATAGGAGGAAAGCTTTCAGGATCGGTCAAGAGTTTTTACGAGAGTAGTAGAGCATAAGTCAGGATTAGAAATGTAGAGAGTGAGTGGTTCGAGCTAAAGGTGGTACTTCGTCAGGGATGTGTTATGTCGCCCTGGTTATTCAACTTATACATGGATGGGATGGTGCGAGGGGTAAATGCAAGGGTGGTGGGTCAGGGATTGGAGATGGTTAAAGAAAATGGAGACAAGTGGGAAGTGAGCCAGCTGTTGTTTGCGGACGACACTGCGCTTGTAACAGGATCAGAGGAGGGATTGAGGAAGTTAGTGACAGAGTTTGAGAAGGTGTGTGAAAGAAAGAAGTTCAAGATAAATTTGTGTTAAAATAAGGTGATGAGATGTACAAGGGGGGAAAGTGGCAGCAGACTGGAAGTGAGCATTAAGGGAGAGAGACTGGAGGAAGAGGATAGTTTTAGGTACTTGGGTGCGAATGTGGCAGGAAAGGGATGAGTGGAGGTGGAGGTAGAATGTAGACTGAGAGAAGCGAGTAAATGCCTTGGTGGATTAAAAAGTGTAATGAGGAATAGACATTTAGAATGGATGCTAAGAGGAGATTGTATGAAGGAGTGATTGTGCCGACAGCACTGTATGGGGCAGAAACATGTAACATAAGAGAGGAAGAGAGAAGGAGTTTGAATGTGTTTTTGATGAGGTGTCTGAGAAGTATGATAGGGGTTACTAGGCTGGATAGAGTGAGAAATGAGGAGGCGAGGAGGAGAACAGGGGTGGTAAGGGAGTTGGGAGATAGGGTGGATGAAAGAGTGTTGGGATGGTTTGGAATCATGGAAAGAATGAGTGAAGAAAGAATAGTATAGGGTGGGGCAGAGCAACTTGCTTATTTGGAAAATAAATTAAAACAAAAGAAATGCAGATATGTATCTAATTCTTTGAACAACATCAAGTACAACATTTAAATTTTATGTTTTCCCAGTCTTAAAGATAATATCAGGTAGATGGCGTCCATTATTCTCAATACACTGCGTTAACCGAACTCAGAAGTTTTGTTCAACTCTGTCCAGCACATGGACGGGTATGTTAACGACAGCTTGACGAATGTTGTTTTTCAGGTGAGCTAGGTTTCTAGGACGATCGTTGTAAATATATGATTTTAGATAGCCCCATAGAAAATAGTTGCAGGGTGCTAAATCGGTCGACCGCACTGGCCCCTGCAGATCTCCTGTGAAGTGTTGCCGCAAAACAGATATTGATACATGCACTGTGTGTGCCGTGATTTTTTAGTTCCTCATGAAGGATTTGCCTCACAGAACGAGCAGACAACCCAACAGCAGTTGCATGTTTGCGAGCAGAGTGTTAAAGGGATCGCAAAACATGAAAGCCTTACCGCGTAAGTGTTTTGGGTCGACCTTTCTGTTCGTGAAAGTCCTTTTTTTCACATCACCAGTTTCTCTGAAGTTGTTTGTCTAAGAAACAATTGACTGCCGGCCAGGGAGCCACGGGGAGCAATATTTAAATGTGAAAGGAATGCACGCAGTACAACTTTACATCCTGCCCTATCGAATGTGCCTACCCCAACCCTCCTCGGATCAACCATCATTTCAGGGCATCAAATTAAAAAAATCACGTACCTCTGCCCCAGCCTGTAAAAGAGGTGTGGAAGGAAGAAGTGGAGGGAGTGAACATGAGGGGGCGACCTAGGATGAGATGGAGGGATGGGGTGAAAGGGGCTTTAGGAAAGAGGGGAATGTCTATTGAGGAAGGACGGGAGAAGACAGAAGACAGGGGTGAATGGAGAATGATTATATATGGATGAGGTTGTGATGCATGAGGTGGAATGGGTGGGGGATGGGGTTGAGGTAGTATGTGTGAGAAAAAATTGACGCAGTCCGAAGGGATTTCTCCCTGTCTTCTCCTTTTCTACATGGGGGGACGGAGAGGGGGGGTCGCCGATTTTATGAAGCGGACTTTCTGTGAATGTGTTGTGTCTTGTGACACTGCTTCTGACCCAGGGCAGTGGACAAGATGCAGGGATGACCCGTCATCCAGGAGGTGCCAAGATAAGAGGGAAGGTAGATGGTGGAGGGAAGTGTAGTGTATTAGGAATGGAATGGGTGGGAATGGTATTTATGCCTTATTTTTTTGGCTACCTCCCTTGTAAGGGGTAAAAAGCCTTTGGTATATGTATGTATGTATGTATGTATGTATGTATGTATGTATGTATGTATGTATGTATGTATGTATGTATCATCATCATCATCATCATCATCATCATCATCATCATCATCATCATCATCATCATCATCATCATCATCATCATCATCATCATCATCATCATCATCATCATCATCATCACCATCATCATCATCATCATCATCATCATCATCATCATCATTACCACCCCCCCTCATCATCATCATCATCATCATCATCATCATCATCATCATCATCATCATCATCATCATCATCATCATCATCACCACCACCACCACCATCATCATCATCATCATCATCATCATCATCATCATCATCATCATCATCATCATCATCATCATCATCATCATCATCATCATCATCATCATCATCATCATCATCATCATCATCATCATCATCATCATCACCATCACCCATCACCCATCACCCATAAGTCATCAGTCATCAGTCATCAGTCATCAGTCATCAGTCATCAGTCATCACCCATCACCCATCACCCATCACCCATCATCATCATCATCATCATCATCATCATTAGATTGGATAGCCGCTGAGGCTCTGACGATCTGTGTAGCTGATCGCTCAAAATTGCGGAATAATTTTTTTCTTTCTTTCATAGTTCAACGCGGAACAAAAGTTTCCAATATTCATCTATTGGACCGACATCTGCAGATATCGAAGTTTCTTACTTCTTCACCTGTGGTGGAATATTAAAAATACAATCTGGGTATATATGCTCAGAAGTGTAAATGGCCTATCTCAGTGAGTGTTTGTGACTTTTTGTTTATCAAATGATGTGAGCAACCTGTCACTTTTTTTTTTTTTTTAAGGAAAGGGTTATTTGGTTTTGCTGGTTTTTTAATGCTGGTCTGATTTTTTCGATTAAAATAGCTTGATATGAAAATGATACAAGGATGGATAGAGTGAGAAATGTGAAGGTTAGTCAGAGAATAGAGTTCAAAAGAGCGGGAAAAGAGTGGATCAGAGAGTATTGAGATGGTTTGGACAAATGGGAATAATTAATTAGGAAAATTATAGAAAACAAATGATTGAGTGAATTAAGAGGGTTTGAGCATATAGAAAGAATAAATTATGATTATAGAAAGTAGAGGTGGATGGAGTAAAAGACTAAAAATAAGGGGAATGTCTGTCAAGCAGGGAAGAGAGAGTGCAAAGTACAGGAATGAATGGGGGGAGGTTGTGAATGGATGAAAAGATGCTGCTGCCCAGATGGATGTTGTTCTCATCTATTTTATAAATAGACCACCCGTGACCCGTTGGGTCAAATGAAAATTTAAATGATACGTTGTTAATAAAATGGTCAATAAAATCATTATTTCTTCTTTGTCCTTCTCTTATTCTTTGGCTGCTCAGTCTTAATTTTCTATCTTCAAGTGTCTCATTATTTCTTCTTTGTTCTTCTCTTATTCTTTGACTGTCTTCTCTCTGCTCGGGCGTTTCTAAGTTTCTACATAGATTATTTTTTCCCTCTGTTTTTGCAAGCGAATTTCTCTTTGTTCGTTTGTTTCAGAAGCTCTCTGCTGTCTGTATTTTTCTCTCTAGCGAATAAGTCGAAGTGTTCTTTGCTGCTCAGCGCTGGGGTTCCTTGGGACCCACAGAGCTGTCGTGACGTCATGTCTCTTCTTCTGATTGGCTGGTCCTCAGTCGTGACGTCATATCTTTTTTATCTCCTCTTCTGATTGGCTGGTCCTCAGTCGTGACGTCATATCTCTTCTGATTGGCTGGTCCTCAGTTGTGACGTCATATCTCTTCTTCTTCAGTAGACGGTTTCAAGCAAGATAACAAACAAGATGATCAGAATTTTATAAGTATATAGATTTTGAGAATATGAAGAGGTGGAGTATGAGGAGCAACGGGAGGGCGTCGCTGCATTGCCCATGACCCGAATTGTGTGGCAGGGGAGAAGGGCAGCCCATCCACCAGATGCTGGGATGTTAATTGGGGTTTAATTGTGTGTAATGTGTTCTCTAACTCGGTTACCCTCTTTATAAGGGGAAAAGGGCCTTTTCTTACATCAATTTGACAGTGTTTATCTATTCTCTTTTATTTCCATGTTTACTTTGTATCTATTTGTTTATTTGCTCGTTTGTGAACTTGTGTATTTTCATATATTATTATTTGTTTAGTTATCTTGTTTTCACATTTCTGCAAATGAAATGATTTAATCAGTCATCTATTACATTTATATATTTATCTTTCACTATATTTTTATGATTTATGTTCACTTATGTATTTAGTTATCTTTAATATATGTATTTACATATATATATTTATTTTTTTATTTTCATACATCTTATTTATTTTTCAATGTATTTACATATTTATTATTTGTTCATTCATCTATCAAATTTCAATCTTAACTGCTCATTTATTAATTCATTTTATGTTTATTCATGATGTCTGTATCATTTCTCAAATGGAAATTGTTTGAGAGAAATTGCCTGCCAATGGACGCCGTCTGACAGAATACACAGTGATGAATCAGTACACAACCCACAGGTAATTACGTGTCAGACCACGTGTACATGCTCACACCTGTGGGTCAAGGATGGGTGTGACGTCAGCGTGTGACGTCACTGTCGTGTGGGACACCGGGTCTTCGTTATATCCATATGGCCATGATAAGGTGGCTCATTGATAGAGGTCTACCCTATCGGATAACTGATAAAATCATATTCAAAGTGATGAAAGCGATGGAATCCTTATGGGGAACGGGTTAATGAACTCTGATATATATATTGTATATATGTATGTATATATATATATATATATATATATATATATATATATATATGTGTGTGTGTGTGTGTGCATATATATGTATATAATATATATATATATATATATATGCAAAAACTTCACAACACGTGAAAATCAAATCTGCTGAAAACCTCAGAGAAAATGATCGTCCAGATATTTAATTTATCAAGACATCTTTTGTAAATTCTCTGTATTCCCAGAAGGTGTGTGGGTATGTGTGTGCGTGTGTGTGCCGTTTAGCGCTTTGTCTTGTGTTTTTTGTTAAATCATTATTATGAGGCTATTTATCAAGGACTTACTCATTGTCGGAGTTTGTAATGAACTAGTTCCTTCTGTGGGGGTAGAAACTCAAAGGGAAGGGGAAATACAGTGTAATGGGATAACATAGTAGGACGAAGCAATAAGGTAGAGTAATGTGTCGTTGTAGGACAAAATATAATTTTAGGATATAATGTCGGTAGAAGACAAAATATTACATTAGGATGTAATGTTAATGAAGGACAAAATATCACGATGGGAGGACAATATATCAAGGTAGGATATAATATCAGTGGAGGACAGAATATCATTTTAGGAAATGATGCCGGACGGAATGTCAACAAACGACGGGGTGTCCATGAGGCACTTAGATATCAATGAAGGACCAAATGTCAATATAGAGCAAGGTGTCAATAAAGAACAAAATTATAATACAAGGCATGATGTTGAAAATCAAAACGAGTCAAAAAGAAATAATCATGAATTTCTTAAAACCATGTACTTTAATGCTCGTAGTATTAGGAACAAATTCCAAGAAATCCAGGAGGCGTATGTCAAAAACAAAAACCTCGATATGATAGGAATAACCAAGACATGGTTAAATGGTAAAGAGTTTGAAGCTGAATTTAATATTGCAGGATTAAACCACTTCCATCAGGATAGAAACCACAAAAAAGGTGGGAGTGTTTTGTTGTACGTTAAAAACAACGTCCATGCCTGTGTTTTAGAGAAAGTGAAACAGGATTCATATGATAGTGGGCAGAATTAACCCAAAAATGGACAAAAGATGAATGTAGGTGTAATATATAGGCCAAAAACATAATCATTAGCAGACGACAAAGTGTTATTTCAAGAACTATCTAGTTTTTGCAACCGGGACATATTGATAATGGGTGATTTCAATTTTACTGACATTGATTAGATGACCCTTGAACATGGCCATATAGGTAGTCGTTCGATAGATTTTTTCGATGACAGTTACTTAGTTCAGCATGTAAAAGAGCCCAAAAGACATGGAAATTTACTCGATCTATTGATCACTTTGATAACCGATGTAGAAGTTGATGAAACCATTGCAAGTAGTGATCACAACTTAGATTCAAACTGCTAATTTTTTTTAGAATAGATACTTGTGTATCTAAAATACCCGATTTCAGTAAAACTCAGTTCATAGGACTACGTCAGGAGCTTCAGCTTACAGATTGGGAGGCAAAATTAAGCGAAAGACCTGTAGATCAGATGTGGGAAATATTTCAAAATACGCTTACTAAGATGATTCATACTTACATCCCGTTTAAGGACAGACGCCCCCAAATCAGGCTTGCCCAAAATGGCTTGACAAAGAAACTGAAAAAAGTATTGCTAAAAAGAGACAGGCTTATAAGAAATACAAGTGCTCGGGTGCACCTAATGACTATCAAAGTTATGTAATAATAGAGATATTAAAAAAAATAAAATAATAAAAAAAGCGAAAGCGACAATACGAAATGAATATCGCTGATAAATTCAAAGAGAATCACGAAGAATTTTATAGTTGCATTAGAGATAAAAGGGTTATTAAGAATCATATTGGCCTCCTGGTGAGGGTCCACCTGAATATTCAAATGAAGGATTGTGTGATATTTTAAATAACTATTTTAGTTCAGTATTCATAAATGAAACACCTCAAAGTGAACTCCAAACTGAAACCTGTGAAAAATCTATGGTAAACTTGCTCACTACGTTAATATAAAAAAATTAAAAATTAAAAGATGTATAAAAAAATCAAAGCTAATAAAACACCAGGGCCTAACGGTTGGCATCCAAGAATCTTAAAGGAAATGAAAAATTAGATTGTTGTTCCATTAGAATTTTTTTTCTGGAAACCCATCACATTAGGTGTCCCAAGAGAATGGAAACTAGCTAACAATATTCCCATATTCAAAAAAGGTGACAAAAAGAAACCAAATAACTACAGGCTTGATTTCAATCGTAGGAAAAATAATGGAAACTATCGTCAGAAATGTTATGGAACACTATTTAGAAAGTAACTGTCTGATAAATGATAGCCAGCATGGATTCAGACGGAAACATACTTGTGTTACTAACTCGAATTCTACAACACAGTCATCTCGAATTATGACAAAAGAAACACTATAGATTTAATGTATCTAGACTTTGCAAAAGCTTTTGATACCGCCTCCCACGAAAGACTACTAAATTAGCTTCACACGGAATAAGTGGTAGCTTATCAAGTTGGACTAATGATTGTTTAAACGATCGAAAGTAGAGATTTGTTCTAAATGGTAAAACTTCTAGATGGAAAAAATTTACGAGTGGAGTTCCTCAGGGTTCCGTTCTTGGGTCACTTCTTAGTATGTATAAATGATATAGACCACGGACTACAATCTATTGTCTCCAAATTTGCTGATGATACAAAACTGTGTGGAATGGCAAATGATCACTTAAACCTATTAGATATTCAAGAAGATTTAGATAAATTACATCAATGTTTTGAAAAGTGGCTAATGAGAAAGCAAATAAGATTTTAGGACTGATTGCGCGATCTTTTGACTTCAAAAGTCCATCTGTCATTAACAGCTATATAAATCGTTAGTTCGTCCACATTTGGAATGTGTTTGCGTATGGTCACCGAATCTCATTGAAGACATTGACAGATTGGAAAAAGTACAACGGTGAGCCACAAAACTGATGTAAAATATGAAAAAATAAATCATACGAAAATCGACTAAAATATATGAATCTATTTTCTCTAAAATGCGTGGACTCAGAGGTGATTTGATATAGATCTTTAAAATTCTAAAGGGCATTGATAAAATCAAGTGACAAATTTTTTACACTGAATGAGAGTATGACAAGAAATAAAGATCTCAAACTGTCAGGAAATAAATTCAGTTTGAAAGTGGGTACAAACAACTTTGCCAACTGTGTAGTTAATAAATGGAATAAACTTCCTGCAGAGGCAGTGCGATGTAGTTCAGTTCGAAGCTTTAAGATTCGTTTAGATAAACACCCAAGGAAGATGCTGTAATACCTGCCATTTATTTTATATTATTTATTTGTTTGTTATTGTTGTTTATTATTATCTATTTCGTTATTATTCATTATTATTTACCTGTCCATTTGTTATTATTTGCAATTCATGTTTGTTTATTATTTAACTTTACCCATTTATTTATTTATTTATTTCATTTATTATTATTTATATTATTATTTTGATTACTAACTTATTTATTTATTTGTTTATTTATTCATTCATTTATAATTATTATAATTTTTTCGCATCCGACCTAGTTATTGACCAAAAGATCTCCTGTCGGCATGTTGCCCCTTTGTAATCCTTTACAGGGCTACAAAACACGAAGATAACACAGTGAATTACGTTGAGATAAAACCCGTGTGTGTGTGCGCGTTTCAATTGTATTAGCTCAATGAGAGAACATGAACAAATCCAGTTACTACCTCTGTTAGAAAAAAAAAAAAAAAATCTCCCGAAACCAGGTTGGGAATCTTTTTTCCACACAGATATATTTAGAACCTCTAATTGAATACATCAAACCACCAATTCTCCACACACTGACCCCTTTCCTTCCGGGTGGCACTATTCCCAGCTACCGCCAGACGATTTCATTCATCTTCGTGCCGCCCTCCCCTCTCTGTAGCTTCATGTGACGCAATGACGATAACGCAATACAGGGAGTATGTCAGTGCATCATTGATAAGCTGATTGAAGTGTCAAATGAAACTCGAGACATGGAGACGGAGAGTGATACTTCTAGTCTTACTTGAAGTGACGGGACTCGAACTCATGGTCATTACCCTAGGATGTGTGGGAGGGAGGGAATGGAGGAGTGGGGGGTGGGAGGTCCTCTAATGCATGGGATGGGTTCTCAAAGTGGGGTCCGCGTCTCTTTGACAGGGGGTTCGTGAGAGCCATCTGGCAACACTTGTGGAATGTCAACCACCTGGAGTGTACATTAAGTACATGACTTTTTTCAGATTTAAAAACCTGTAGTGGCAAACGATGAACTTTTGCCTACAACTCACAAAAATGCCGTTTTTTCTTTTTGTCAAATTGAAAAAAAAAAAAAAAAAAAAAAAAAAAAAAATCCCGCGCCTATGGAGATTTTTGTATTAGGCTGAAGTATCAAAAGAAAATTCTGCCGTTTACAAAAGCATTTATTTGCAAATGAATATAACGTACAGTAAACTTTAAAAATGCTTTTAAGTTTGTGAGTTACTGTTTATGAACTTGCTGTTGAGATATTTGTCAGTTTTGCAAGTGCTGTGAAGCTCTTCCATCAGCTTCACAGCTCGCTCGGCCACCATATTTGAGCGAGGCACATCAAGCACTGATCGTTCCTTTATCCAGTGGGTGGAAAAACATTTTAAAGCCTTAGGACACTTCAATTTAGAGATAGCAGCATGCAGCTCATTGTGTCTTCTAAATAGTGTTGATTTGAGAACCATGCCTTCGCCCATGTAGCTGCGATGAAGTCACAAGTAGCTTTCAGCTGATCTCTCCATTTCGGAAGGAGAGATAGAGAGAGAGAGAGAGAGACAGAGAGAGAGAGAGAGAGAGAGAGAGAGAGAGAGAGAGAGAGAGAGAGAAAACAAAAAACAATCAATTCGAAGATTGCCCGTGAATTCCACCTGGCACTGAAGGGAGGGCAGCTTCCGCCATTTCATATGAGGCCATTTTCCTTCCATGTGGTAGTACTTATATACTTCACAGAGTTCAAAAAGAAACCTGAAGTCATCTCTCCAACCAGGGTTTTCTTGTGTTGGCATCATTTCTATACCAGAATAGCTTTCCTGTAAGTTCTCATAGCCTGCCAAAACATCATCAGTGAAATAATAGTTGAAGTTGGGCGACCGTGATTTTGTTGAGGAAAAGGAATCCATCACGTACCGTAAAACCAAGTCGAATCAAGTTGGCATCCTATAAATTGGGGCTCTTCTGGTTCCTTTTTTCCAAACTGTCTCTGAAATCTAACAACATCGCCACTTTGGTGGCCTGTATTGACTGCTGTGGTGTCGGAAATAGTAACTTTGACACTCCTCCATGCACTGTATTCATCTAGCAGGGCTTGTCGTGGGATAAAGATGTCCTCAGCTGATCCATCCGCTTTCACAAGCCAAAATGCCGAGGTGAAGAGTTCTTGCAGAATTCTTTACACAGACCACTTGATATTCTTTTTTGTCAATACTCTTCCCATCAAAATGCAAGCAAAATTCCTCTTCACGTGTAATTTCTTTCAGCCGGTTCTTTACTCTGTATCCTTGATCACTCGACGCCAAATTCCCGTTTGTGTTGGTGTGGGGACTTCTATTCCTTCTTCAGCCAAGTTAGAGCAAATTCTACTTCTTCCTTTGTAATCTCTGATACACTACTTACGTCTACAGATGAATTTACTGACTCAACTACGGTCTTCGACGAGTAAAGCTCTTGGTAAAATTCTTCTACTCTTTTTACCATTCTGTCCCTGCATTTAATGTTTTCTCCATTTTTGTCTTTCAAACATATCATTCACTGTCTTCCTAAAGCATGTCTGCGCTCAGTCCCTTTAATACTTTTACCTTTCCGAATAGTTTCCTCTATTTCATCCATGTTTCTTTTTCTTTTCTCTAATCTCTGCCTTTTGTTGATAAGCTTGTTTAGTTCCACTCTTTCTATTTCGTCTTTCCTGCTTGTAATCTGCATGTTCCTTCTTCTTTTAATTAGGTCATTTGTAGCTTTGGAGTATTTGTTTTCTCTAATGTTTTTTGTACTTCCTACTTTCTCTCCCGATTCCCTAATGATATTCAGTAAATTCAAATTAATATCTTCCACTGTGTCCTCCTTAGTTTTTAGAGCTTCGAATCTATTTTTTCTAATCGAAATTTCTTATTATTATCTTTAACCTTTGCAAGGCTGATTTTCTTTCTTGAAATTAGCTTATTTCTCTCGGTTCTGAAATTTAATTTAGCTGTACAACCTACCATTCTATGGTCACTACCTATGTTGACTTTATTTATCACCGTAGCATTCCTAACGCTTTTGCTCTCATCTCCTAATATGAAGTCTATTTTGTTCTTTGTTGTTCCAATTGGGCTTTTCCACGTCCATGTATATATATATATATATATATATATATATATATATATATATATATATATATATATATATATATATATATATATATATATATATATATATATAGGCTATGGAAATATCAACTCTCTCTGCATGTGGTACAGTGTGAACCTTCTCTTTCTCTCTTCCACTCCCTCTCCCCCCCCCACCCTCCATCCTCGTTAGAGGGAGGACGTAAGAATTCCTTTGAAGGAAGATGGAGAAGAAAAAATTAAATAGTAAACTGAAACTGGAGAGAAGTTAACATAGCGTTTCGCATGTCTACTCGGTTTGTATAGTCGCCTTGTTAAGTTTATTTCCTTTTTTTCACATTGCTTCGTTTGTGTGGTTCTATAATAACCGTTCGTGAGCGAACCTTTCTGGTGTCCACCTGCACAAAGGAGGTGGCACTTGGAGCCTCCAGATTTTTTTTTTTTAAGCTTTCTTCGTGCTTTTTATCTTTCTTCTTGTTCTTCAGAGTTAGAAAGTGTGACGACTTGGTTGATTACAAATAGAAGATTCTTTTATATATATTTTTTTAGGACTGTGTAACTACTGTTGATTGTGTAAAGGGTGCATCTTGTGTTTGTATTTTGCAGATTCACCAATTTATTTTGTTAATTTTTAGTTATCTATTCTATTTATTTAATTATTCATTTATCTATTTTATCTATATATTCACTTATTTATTTGTTTATTTATCTATTCTGTTTTTTGTTAATTTATATTTTTCATCTTGCAGGAAATGTCTCAATACAGGAAAAAAGTCTAGAAAATTTTGATTGGTGAGTATGTAAGCCACGAAGCATTTCTCTGACCTTATGTGGAATATCAGCTTCCATAATCAAGATCCGTCACTGGGTGCAAACAGTATTACAGATGTTAACGTCTCAGATATGTCATCATATATTCCTTTCAATTTTTTTCATAATAGATCATAAAATATCGATGGAGGTGATCCATCGTCGGCCTAAAAAACCCAGCGGCTTACAGCAACTAACAGAGCTTTGCCCTACCAGGGGTTTCTCACTTCCCACTACGTTGGAGTGCAATGGTGAATTTGAGTGGTGAGTAGATAATCTTTTCTCAAGTAAATGGAAATTAGATTTGTAAGTGGACACCATCAATCGTACGTCGAGCTGGGTGAGTGGATTTTATTGTGATTTCACCTTCACAGCCGTTCCTGTGGCATCTGGACGTCATTGGTAGTGGATCGACCATGGTCATGATACGCCAGATTGGTATCTTTTGGTCTTTTTCTCATCCCCATGTGTACTCTTGTCCTGTCACGAATTCACACATCCCATCCTGAGACCAACACTCACATCAAGCCTCTCGTTTTCCTTATTGCCATCTCACACAAAATTCACACCACGATCAATATTTACTGTTTGTGCTTTTCCCTTCTACTTCATAACTTCTCTTTGGCTTTGACACTCCTTTCCCACCTGCCACATGCCTTCTCTAAATCCATAGAATGCAGGTACGGTCCCTTCCCATTCTCGCATGATTTTTCACCAGGCTATCGGTTCAACATCTTCGTTTACGAAAGCTACAATATTTCTCTAGTGTCCTTTATTTATCTCAGTATTCTTTTTATTAAGATTTTGTCATACACTTTGACCAGAAAGAATAATGATAATGATAGCTAATAATTTTTGTTCAGTATTTACCCTCAGGTCTATTCATGTGAAGGTATTGATGCTGACAACGTTCTATTGTTGATTTTAGATTGATTAAGTGCAGCCCTTTCGGCTTACATAATATCTTGATAAAAATGAGAGATAATAATGATAATAACAATGACACATTGCTTCTGACCCAGGCAATGGGCGGGTGCCAGGGATGGCCCTTCATCCACAAGGAGCAAAGATAAAAGTAGAGACCTTTTGGTGTATGTATGTATGTATAATGGTATGTGTTGGGTCTGTGCTCCTTCTCCTTAGCCAATCTTGTTTTCAAAGCCTCGCCAGTAGTAGAATAATTAGTATTTTGGTTCAATCTATCCCAGACTTTTTTGACCCGTGAGGGTATGGAGTATTTCCTTGGAGCTTTCCTTGTAATTTGAGTTTGTGGTGTTTGGTAGCAATAGTGAGCGAGTTCTGGAACATTGTCTTATCGTAAAGACGCATTTTTTTTTTTTTTTATACTTTACCAATACAGAATAGGCCTGGCCACAGATTCAAACTGCCCCAGACAAAACCACCACACAGAAGACAGAACATGTCATACTAACCCGAAAGTAACAATACCCAGACAACACAATATCTCTTCTGTAAGTGACTTATGGTCCCGACCGGAATCTGTTGGCGGTTTCCTGGAAGTCGCGGGTCTTTTGCAGAGAGACCAGAGGCAACAGATTGATGGATTTACCTCAACTGTGTTGTTTGATATCTTGAAAGGTTGTGTGTCATCTGCTAGATGGTGTCTGTAAAGGAGATATGTGTCTGTATCTACGTGTGTCTGTGTGCTGGAGTGTGAAGAGTCGGTTGACGTGTGAGAGGTGTGACAGGATATTTGTAGCTCTTCGTTGAACCTGTTCAAATACATCTTGATACAAATTGATTAGTGATGATAATGATGTTGATAATCATAACTAGTCACAATAATGATGATAATAATCATGTTAATTATGATATATGGCTACTACCCATATAAGATGGACAAAGTGTTTTGGTATACAGATAGCTAGAATAATGATATTTATACTTGAAACACATCAAATGCAGAACCCTCACGACCATTGACATAGTCCTTGCATGACCGTTAATGTGCCGAGCGCGCTTCAAGTGCTCTCCGATTTTTTTGGTCCAACGAAGAACGAATAAGAAAAGTAAGACATCAAATTTCAACCTGCATAGCGCTCACGTCACAATGCTCGTGCGCGCGCTTCGCACGTAACCCAAGGAATCCAATCAGAAACTCTCACTGCGTAAGGAAATTAGTGACAATACTGTATAACAAAAAAAACAAAAAAAACCGGAAACGAGAATATAATTTTCTAGGGCATTTTTGCGTAGATCATGAATATAACATCCGTTTCTGCGACCCTCCAGTTTCTCGTAAATTACCATCTTACGTTAAAGACACTGATGGATCTTTTTTTGTTACTATAAATGCTTCCTATTTTTACTCTTTTATTTAATATTTTTTGTTGTTACAATTTTTATAATTTTTCACAAGTGTTTTTTTCTTTACAGGAGACAGAGCTAAAATGCCTAGAGAATGCAAAAAATCGCCTGCCAGTTTTTGTTATATATGTGGATCAGTTACATTAAGGCAATACAAGAGACAGTTGACTGAACATGTAAAGAAACTTTTTGAGCTGTACTTTGGATGTAAAGTGGGTGACCAGGACAAACGCTGGGCAGGCACCTCACATATGTTGTGTCAGGTGTACAAGTTCCCTTTCTGGCTGGGTGAAAGGAAAAGGGCCTGACATCATGTTTGGCGTACTAATGGTGTGGAAGGAGCCAAAGGACCATTCAACAGATTGCTACTTCTGCTTAACAGATATTAAAGGTGGATATCCAATGTGTCATCTTCACTGTTTTTAATATATTTTCAAGAGATTCATCAATAAAAAAGATCGAAATACATAACATGTTGCACTTCTACTATTTTTGCACGTGATCATAACCAATAATACCCATTTTTAGTCTGATTTTATTTTATTTCCCTTCAGGTTGCAACAGAAAAAGCAAAATATCTATCATGTATCCAGATCTTCAGTCTGCTATTCGCCCAGTTTGACATTCAAGTGGTATTCCTGTACCACAGCCGCCCTCTGAACTACCAAGCGATGACACGAGCGACCCAGACGATTCAGAATCTCAAGATATAATGTATGTGACACAGCTTGAATCTGATAAGAAACCACACTTCATCATCCAACCGGAACTCAATGATCTAGTTCGTCGAGTGGGTGGTCAGTGACAAGCCACCCCAGCCTCGGAACCCCTCTAACCCACCCAAGCCCCTCATCACCCTCAAAAAGGTAAAATAAATGTCTATGAAATGTCTGTATTTCATATTATAGCCTTGATGTGTTAAATATATTACAGCACTGGGTTGTATGTTTAAGCAATTTTGTTAAGGTGAAAACAGTGAAGATAAAGGAGAAATATTGTTGGAGGAAAGTTTTTGGTCTGGGTACCAATTATAATTAATACCATTAGTTCTTAAGTTCCGCTATCGCGTTTTCAGCGCGATAGCAGGGGGATGGATATACAATGTAATCAATTACTAATCCAACTCATGCCTGGCCTAACTAAACCCTCGACTCCGGTAATTTTTTTCTCTCCATTTTTGCAAGTATCTTCCTTGCTATTCCTTTAATCCAGGGACACGCCATATACCTAGAGTTAAGAAAATACAATACAGACACAGTGGCAATAACTCTCCATGCAAACTGATAAACTAGTACCAGTCCCTACTAAGTTAGATCCAGTCAGTGACTATTTTGTCACTCACTGTACGTACTTTAACATTTTTTTTTTTGCTCTTAGAATACCTTTCCAGTTATTTTTTTTTGATAGAAAATCACCTCTAACAACAAATTATAATAACCTCAAGTGCAAACCAAAATACATTTGAGGCGGAGTGAAGATGAAAGAGAGACACCAGTTCCTGCCTGCTAAAAAATTAAAACGAATTTGCAAAGAACATAAGTCTTACAGGTGTGCAGCATCCCTAAACGCACATTCTAAATTGTAATTCTGCAGTAATCTAAATTAGTTGCGTATCTCAAGTAAAAATCTACCTTATTAGGTTAGTTGTTGGCCCTAGTACTCGTTCGTTTTGTGTAGTACATTCTAAGACCTAACTCAACTAAAACCCAGCAATGAAGAAGATATAATTTTTTTATGTATCTCTTCATCCATATGGTAGTGGAAGACAAAAAAATCGAAATAAAACAAGTTTACATAGTTTATCTTGAACCATGCCCTTTATTGTAGAATACCCTACAAAATATGCATTGGGACAAAATGACCGTTGCTACATGCGTAGGGCCTGTCCCGTCTGTTATAAAACTGTAAATTGTAACAGAAATGAATGGGTTCATTCCTGATGCATTTAACTTTCATTGGAATTACCAGGAACATTGGAAGTTAAATAAAAATGGCGAAATGGTTCTTTCCTTAGAATTTAGGATTTCCTCGGAGATAATCACTGTGTGCAATTTTGTTCTTTCCATTCCCTCTGTTTCTGGGCACTGAGTTCCTTACAATTTTCTCCTTGATTGTTTAAAACATAGGGGATCTTCTTCCATAATGCAAAATGATCATTAAAATAAACACGTGATAAAAAATGCTGGTAATCATAAAGGAAATCGGTAAACGGAATTCCCAAACGCTCTCATATTATTCACATCTTCAGGGGAATACAGATGAAAATTGTAATGCAATAAGGTTTGAAAGATAGCAGATTAAGTGTTAGAAAAGGAGTTGTCAATGCACAAAAAGTCACAAATGAAAAAGATAAACCTTAGAACATCACACAGATCACCAAATTACTTTTGGTCACTTACAACCTGATTACTTCATCACAAATAAAATTTATAATCAGGTTGTAAGTGACCAAAAATAATTTGGTGATATGTGTGGTGCTCTAATATTTATTTTTTTCTTTTGTCACTTTTTGTGCATTGACATTTCCTTTCTTAGTGTTTAGTCTGTTGTCTCTTAAACCTTATTGTATCACGATTTTCATCTGTATTCCCTTGAAGATGTGAATAACATGAAAGCGCTTGGGAATTCTGTTTCTTTCCGAATTCCTTTGTGATAACCAGCAATAGGGGATCTTGTAGAAATTTTTCTTTCCACCATTCCCTGCTCGGTTTGAGTAGTCTATGACTACACACAGTTAATCATAACTACAATTCTCCGACAATCTCTCTAGTCTCTCTCTTTTTTTCGCTCGCAGTTTGCCACCTTATTTG
>NC_134792.1:3438049-3445549 GCF_046742065.1 Oratosquilla oratoria
GACTAGCCGAAGCTTCTTCTCCAGGAGGAGGAGGGAGAAGAGGAGGAGGAGGGAGAAGAGGAGGAGGAGACTGGAGGCTGACCTTCAGGATCTGTAGAAGGAGGACCTTAAGATGTTCCTGAGGAGCCTCTGGTGGAAGATCAGCGACTTCTTTAAGAAGAAGGCGTCTGTGGTCTTAAGCCTGGCAGGTTGTCTACTTCTGCTCTACTCGCTCAATATAATACGTAAGTTAAAAAAAAATGAGGGTGGGGGCACAAGCGATTTCGGCTGACACGCTGACGTCGCTGCTGGCTTGCTGATTTTAAGATTATCGGTGGGGACTCTTACCCCTTCCCGTCCCCCTCTCCCTCTCTTCCCCCCTCTCCCCCCTCTCTGTCTGTCTCTCTCTCTCTCTCTCTCTCTCTCTCTCTCTCTCTCTCTCTCTCTCTCTCTCTCTCTCTCTCTCTCTCTCTCTCTCTCTCTCTCTCTCTCTCTATATATATATATATATATATATATATATATATACAGTATATGTATGGGAATGACCATTAATAAAGTTCACAGAGAATTTTTGGGGTGTCCACCCTTCTGGGATGTCAAGAGTGCTAAAGCATTTGGCAAACCACTGGAAACTAGATTAAAGATACTTATGTTAGCTACTTTACATGCTATGAATACAATAGCCTGCATAACTAACACACACACACACACACACACACACACACACACACACACACACACACACACACACACACACACACACACACACACACTCGGTGGCGCTGTTGGTAGAGTACCAGACTCTTGTTACAGTGGTGCTAGCGGTACCTGGTTCGAGTCCTGCCCAGGGATGAAATTATTTCAGCATCGCTGCGCTTCGAGTCGTTACTCCAACTCTCGTGGGCGGGGAGTTGGGTGTATGTGTGCGTGTAAGGTCATAGCATTACCCATAGATCGGTCATACGAGCTCTGAGCTCTCTTCCGGGAGGGAAATAGCTGTCGATCACGAGTCCAACACGTGATCCAAAGACCAAGTGAACACACACACACACACACACACACACACACACACACACACACACACACACACACACACACACACACACACACACACACACACACATACAAACACACAATAAAGGTGCTAAACGAGGTACTGAAAGAAGGTGGAAACATAGTAATCATGGGCGATTTTAACGCAAAAGACATAATTTATGAAGAAATGACAGTTAAAGGGGGAGATGAACTCTGGAACAACACGCTACTAGATAAGACCATTGAATATACTCTAACACAATGGGTTAAGGAAAATACTAGATATAGGAAAAATGAGGAACCATCAAAACTAGACCTAATATTAACTTCTGAACCAGACATTGTAAACAAAATGGAGTATAAAACACCAACTAGAAAGAGTGACCATATACTAATAGAGTTTGAATTAAAAGAACAAAACAATATAGACAGAAATGATAAACATAGAGAAGGAAGATTTATGTACAACAAAACGGACTTTGTAAAGCTAAGGAAGTTCTTCCAAAACGCAAATTGGGATAGGTTCTTAAAAGAGGAAACAAACATGGAAGACAAATGGAACATATTTAAAGAAAATTATGAAGAGGAAGTCAACAAATATGTACCAAAAAAGAAACAAAAAGAGATATAAAATGTTGGTTTAACAAAAGATGTAGTGAGGCTAAAGCCAAGAGAGAGAAAGCGTGGAAAAAATGGAAGATAGAAAAACATACAAAATGGCAAACATATAAAAAATTTGAAAAGAATATGTAAACATACGCAGGAAAGAAAAGAAATATGAAAGGGATGTTATAGACAAATGTAAGGATCAACCGAAACTCTTTTACAGATATGTAAATAACAAACTAAAAGACAGGCATGATATAGTTAAATTGCGTGAAGGAGATAAAGAGTACACAGACGACACAAAGATGGCAGAAGTTATGATCAGACATTTCAGATCTGTCTTTACAATTGAGAGCTCTCAACCCTGGGAGGATGAAAAATTGGAAAGTTCACCCATGATGAAGGAAATAAAAATAACACAAAGGAAAATAAGAGACCAAATAAAAAGCCTAGATGTCACAAAATCGTATGGACCAGATGAAATTGCAAATTGGATATTGAAAGAGTGTATAGACAAACTGACAGATAAAATACACAAGGTTAAAGATTTCTCATTAAAAGAGAGAAAGGTACCACAGGATTGGAAAGATGCAAACATAGTACCAATACACAAAGGAGGAAACAGGGAAGATCCTCCAAACTTTAGACCGGTGTCCCTCACAAGTACAGTAGCAAAAATATGCGAAAAGATCATCAGGAGCAGATGGACTAAACATTTGGAAGAAAACAAAATAATAAACCCCAAACAATTTGGTTTTAGAAGTGGAAGATCGTGCACCACAAATCTAATCTGCTTTTACTCGAGACTAATTGAAATAATACAAGAAAGAGATGGATGGGCAGACTGCGCCTTCTTGGATTTGCAGAATGCTTTTGACAAGGTACCACACAAAAAATAATAAGCAAAATTGAAAAAATAGGAGGAATTCAAGGCAAACTGTTGGAATGGATGAAGGACTTCTTAACTGGGAGAAAAATGAGAGTGGTACTTAGAGACAAAAATTCGAAATGGGAAGATGTAAAAAGTGGCATCCCACAAGGCTCTGTTTTGGCTCCCTTAATGTTTGCCATATACATAAATGATATGGACGAAGGTGTAAATTGTTACATGATTTTTTTTTTTGCCGACGATGCTAAATTACTCAAGAGAGTGAAGACAGAAGAAGATTGCAGATCGCTACAAGATGACCTGCATAAAGTATGGGAATGGAGCCAGAAATATGAGATGAATTTCAACATCAAGAAATGTAGCATAATGGAATTTGGAAAAGGCTAAAATAGAGTTTCAGGAAAATATACGATGGGAAACAAAGTAGAAAAGAAAGTAAACTCAGAGAGGGACCTAGGAGTAATCATCTCAAGTGACTTGACACCCGACAAACATGTAAACAACTTATTCGGAGAGACCTACAATTTATTAAGATCAATGAAAGTGGCCTTCGACTATATGGATGAGGAGATGGCTAAGATATTAATTGTTACATTGATAAGACCGAAATTAGAATTTGCTATATATCAATGTGGGCACCTAGCACAAAGAAAAACACAAGGAAATTAGAAAGAATCCAAGGAGCGGCAACAAAGATGGCATCCACACTATAAAATTTGACATATGAACAAATATTGGAAAAATTACAGCTGTCAACATTAGAGCAGAGAAGGGAAAGAGGCGACTTGTTGACCATTTTCAGAATTATGAAAGGGACAGAAGTTCTCGATAGAGATGACCTATTAAAATGGGATAAAAAAGAAACAAGAGGACACGCAAAGAAATTAAAGAAAGATAGTTACAGGACAGACCTGAAAATGAAAAGTTTCCTGCACACAGTGATCGATGTCTGGAACGGGGTGAACAGTGAAACAGTAAATGCCAGAACTATACACGAGTTCAAAACTAAACTGGACGTGGAGAGATACGAAAACGGGTCACAACGAGCATAGCTCCCGTCCCGTAAAATACAA
This sequence comes from Oratosquilla oratoria, assembly GCF_046742065.1. Lineage (NCBI taxonomy): Eukaryota > Metazoa > Arthropoda > Malacostraca > Stomatopoda > Squillidae > Oratosquilla > Oratosquilla oratoria. Next base: position 3,441,635 of record NC_134792.1, read on the forward strand.
CTAGGTGAATACAACTAGGTAAACACACACACACACACACACACACACACACACACACACACACACACACACACACACACACACACACACACACACACACACACACACACACACACACACACACACACACACACACACACACACACACACACACACACACACACACACACACACACACACACACACACGCACACATATCTACATACAAAACGATCAACCCCGGCATAAATCCATGGCTGAATTATCAACGTAACTGATGTTCAATTGACACTATAACTTCTAAGAACAGGATGTTCTCCCCTCACACATGGCCATCTTATGACAGGAAACAACCGTTTCACCTGCCAATGAGAAGCTGCCTTCACAGAAGCACACACACTATTACAACATCCATTTTACACAACACTCAGCTACAACCGCCTCCTCTCTCATCTATCCATCTCAAGCAGCGGTGACACGACGTCAAAACTTGGGCGGTAAAACACTAGTACATATCCCTCCACTACTTCCTGCACAATACAGGACTCCTTACCAAACTACAATTACTCTTGACAGACAAAAACGTGAAATACAAGATTACACACGGCGGCAGTACGAGATTGTCCACAAGGATAGGAGCGCTGGCAAAACCACAGGTCAACTTTTCGTCCACTTTCTCCACCATCCTGGAGGACTCCTCCTCCTACTCCTCCGGGCTCCTCCTCCTCCGGGCTTCTCCTCCACCTCCTCCTCCGGGCTCCTCCTCCTCCTCCTCCTCCTCCTCCTCCTCCTCCTCCTCCTCCGGGTTCCTCCTCCTCCTCCTCCTCCTCCTCCTCCCCTATACCTTCTCCTTTTCTTCCTCTTCTTCCTCTTCATCCTCACCCTCTACCTCCCCCCTCTCCTTCCCTCTCCTCTTCTCCACCTCCCCCCTCTCCTTCCCTCTCCTCTTCTCCACCTTCTCCATTAACCTTTTCCTCCTCCTTCACATCAGGCCTCCTCCCTCTACCCTCCTCCCTCTTCTTCTATCTCCTCCTCACCTCTTCTTCCCCCTCCTCCTCCTTTGTCTTCTTTCCTCTCCCTTCTCCACCTCCGGATTCCTCTCCTTCCCCTCCTCTCTTCTCCACCTCCTTTTCTCCTCTCCCTTGGCTGCTTCCTCTTCCACCTCCTCTTCCTGCTCTTTCCCTCCCCTCACCGTCACTTCCCCTCCTCTCCTCTCCTTCGTCCCCTTCTCTCCCTTCTCCACGTCCTTTCCCACCTACTCCTCCACCTCCGTCACCTCCTCCACATCTTTCTCCTTACCCTCCTCCGCCTCTAAATCTATTTCTTCCTCTTCCTCCTTCTCCTCCTCCTTCTCCTCCTCATCTCCCATCTCCTCTTCTTCTTCTTTCTCCTCTCCTACCCACTCCTCCTCCTCCCTCCTTTCCCCTACTCCTCTTCCTCCTTTAACTCGGAAAGACAAAGAACGCATCTTAGAGGATGGGGGCTGGTTTGAACACAGGGCGGATGAAGAGGAGGAGGAGGAGGAGGAGGAGGAGGAGGGGAGGAGGAGGAGGAAGAAGAAGAGGTCGTGCCTCGGCTTGGCCTAATGGTTACATTCTCCCCCACCCCCACTCTCATCCCCCTCCTACCCCTACCCTCCCCCTCCCCCCTCCCTCGGTGCCCATCCCTTTCTTCCCCCCCCACAAACGCTTTTTTTTTGCCTCCCCACTACCTCCTTCCACTTCCCCCCTTCCCTCCCCTCCTCTCCTCTCCTCTCCCCTCTTCTCCTGCCCTCTACTTTCCTCTACTTCCTCTACTCTTCTCCCCTCCTCTCCTCTTCCTTTTCTTCCCCTTCCCTTCCATTCCTTCCCCTCCTCCCCTCTTGCCTCCTCTCCTCTCCTCTCATCTCCCCTCCTCTCCTCTTCCTTTCCATCCCCTCCTCTCTTCTCCCCCCATCTCCTAGCCCCCCTCCCCTTCCCTTCCCTTTTCACGCCACTCCCCATCCCCTCATCTCTCTTCCCTCCCCTTTCCTCCCTTCCTCTCTCTATCCTCCACTCTCTCTTCTCTCCCCTCTCCTTCCCTCTTTTTCTTCCCTCCCCTGTGATCCCCTCTTCTCTCTTCCCTCCCCTCTTCTCCCCTCACCTCTCTTCCCTCACCTCTCTTCCCTCCCCTCCCTCCTCCCTCCCATCTCTTCCCCTCCTCACTCTTCCCTCCCCTCTCCTCCCCTCCCCACCCTTCCCTCCCCTCTCCTCCCCTTCTCACTCTTCCCTCCCCTCTTCTCCCCTCCTCTCTCTTCTCCCCTCTCCTCCCCTCCTCTCTATTCCCTCCCTCTCCTCCCCTCCTCTCTATTCCCTCCCTCTCCTCCCCTCCTCTCTATTCCCTCCCCTCTCCTCCCCTCCTCTCTATTCCCTCCCCTCTCCTCCTCTCCTCTCTCTTCCCTCCTCTCTCCTCCTCTCCTCTCTCTTCCCTCCCCTCCTCTCTATTCCCTCCCCTCTACTCCTCTCTCTCTCTTCCCTCCCCTCTCCTCCCCTCCTCTCTATTCCCTCCCCTCTCTTCCCCTCCTCTCTCTTCCCTCCCCTCACCTCCCCTCCTCTCTCTTTCCTCTATTCTCCTCATTCCTTCCCTCCCCTCTCTTCCCTTCCCTCTTCTCTCTTTCTTTTCCTTCTCCTCCCCTCATCTCTCTTCCCTCCTCTCTCTTCCCTCTCCTCTCTTCCCTCCTCTCTCTTCCCTCACCCTCTATTCCCTCCCTCTCCTCCCCTCCTCTCTCTTCCTTCCCCTCTCCTCCCTTCCTCTCTCCTCCCTCTCCTCTCTTCACCTCCTCTTTCTTCCCTCCCCTCTTCACCCCTTCTTCCCTCCAGTTCCTCTCCCACCTCTCCTAACCCCGACTCCCTCCAGCCATAATATTCAATGTTGGCCTTCAGCCATCCTCTCCTCTTTTCTCCCTTCTCTCTTCTCTCCCTTCTCTCTAATTCTTTTTACATACCTTTTTCCTTCCCGAACGTCCTCCTATTCTTCCGGCTCTATCGTTCGCCTTCTTTAGCCTTTCATCCCCCCCTCTCTCTCTCTCTCTCTCTCTCTCTCTCTCTCTCTCTCTCTCTCTCTCTCTCTCTCTCTCTCTCTCTCTCTCTATCTCATATATATATATATATATATATATATATATATATATATACTCTCTTCTTTATTCCTCTTCATCTTTTCTTCCTTACTGCCTCTTTCTTTCTCCCTCTCTCTCCTTCATTCCCTTCCTCCCACTTTCCCTGATTCCTCCCCTCCCTTCTCTCCTCCCTTCCTCCCCTCCCACTCCTCCCTTATTCATCCCCTCCCTCCCTCTTTCCTCACGTCTTACCTCCTCAGTGGATACCTCCCTACTCCCTCAGACCTACGGACATATGCCCCCCTAGTTCTCAGCCTCTTCCTCTTCCACCTCCTCCTCCCAATTTCTCCTAACAAACTTACCGGCTACCAACGGGTTGGTAGGTCTACTTTCTACTCCATCTACCCGTTGGTAGGTCTACTTTCTACTCCATCTACCCGTTGGTAGGTCTACTTTCTACTCCATCTACCCGTTGGTAGGTCTACTTTCTACTCCATCTACCCGTTGGTAGGTCTACTTTCTACTCCATCTACCGGCCTCTTTGTCTACTGACGTACTTAACAACCCCGGAGGTATCCACACTACTGATCCTTTATCTACTTACCCTAGGATTGTACTAAGCTACTTACAACCTTCTGGCCAACTACCTACACCCTTGCTCTAACTACTAACATGCGTTTGCTGACATTCATATTATTTCTCAAATCGTCCCAACCCAGTCTACTTACAAACATTATTGTCTCCTAACATGGATCTACCCACCTACAAACTAATCTACCTACTACCTTATTGCCTGCTATGTTCTATATTTTCAGTATATCTATCTCTCTATTTGCCTATTTATCTACTTACCTACCTAC
>NC_134792.1:3455549-3468049 GCF_046742065.1 Oratosquilla oratoria
ACCTACCAAAATCTCAGTGGAGGGTGACCTCAGGTGCTGACATACACAGAACATAAGGTTGGACAGTCCAAAATACGAACATGGAGTGTGGGAACGGCGAGAAAAAATATATACTATATATAAATGGTGGAACGAGAAAACGTGACAGGAGGGAATTCTCTACATGTATCGAAGAAGAAATAATAGAAAACAGTGTTTTAGAAGAAGTACACAAATATACGTGGGCGAGGGTGGATGGTTGGAAGTTAATCAAAGGAGGATTAATGGATGATATAGTGGAGTACAAAAGGATGACTGGAGGAGTTCTGGATGTAAACGTGTTTAAGTGAGGGAATAGTGGAGTGTTTGATTATCATCTGGTGGAATGGATATTAGGATTGAAAGGAAAAAGAGAAGGGAGAGAGGCAGAGGTGCTAAAAATGTGTTGACTGAGAACGGGAAAGGGTGAATGCCAGATGAATCTGAAAGAGGTATAAAATGTAACGAAGAAAGGGAGGAGTACAAGGATGGAAGATGTACTCGTGTGCAAAAAGGGTGTGTACTCGTAGGATGAGGAGGATGGATGGGAACAGAGGGGAAGGGTCATGAATGGTGGAATGAGAAGGTAATTGCATGGTTGCGTAGAAGAGATGTGCATACGGGGAATAGTTTCAAACAAGAGGGAGGAAAAGAAGCACATGATAAATGAGGCCAAAAGAGGAGCAGATGTGAAGCGGGGTATTTTTTTTAGAAAAAAAAAAAAAAACGTCTTCGAGGAACGTAGAAAAAGCGCATACGGGGAATGGTTGTAAAGAGTGAACAGCAAAACACATAGAATAAAGAGGATGGAAAAGAACCAAAAGGCCAAAAGAATAGCGGATGTGAAGTGGGACAGGTGTTTGTCCGAGAAATTTGAAAAGAAAAATACTTGGAAGAACGTGATAAAAGCAAAGATACGAGTTGGGTAGAGATGAGCGGGTAAAGTGATCAGAGGGACAGTTGTTACTGAAAGAGAAGGTTGTAATAGGGATATGGAAAGAGTTTCAAGTTGTCAAATGTATAGGAGGACAGGAAAGCTTTGACTGGACGATGGGTGATGATAGGAAAAAAATTGTGATGGGAGAGGAGAATAATAGGGCTATTGCAAAAGTGGAGATACAAATAGCATTGGTAGCTGGGGAAGCATCGGTATTGGATGGGTGTCATGTAGAATATCTGACAAAGGAGTGCTTAAAATGAGAGCAGTTGGTGAGATTGTTTCATGTGTATTTGAGGGAGGTGTCTGTGTATTGACGGGGTGCGTGTTATGTTAGTCAAAAAATAGGTATGAATGTAGTAATTTTAGAGGATTCAGTCTTTTGTGTGATTGCTAAAGTGTGTGTTGAGAGGATAAGAAAGAAATCGAGAGTAATTGGAGAAGACCAGTGTGGATTTAAGAAAGGAAGAGAGTGAATAAATTATGTATTCAGTGATTGATAGAGGTGCATTCTTAGTCTTGTATTTGGAGATGTTGTATAGTAGACAGAGAAGCTTTGTGGAGCGAGTTACAAGTGTATGAAATAGGGAAAAACCCATTGAAGGCAGCCGAAAGTTTTTCAGTTAGTTGGGTTTATGTAAGGGTTACTAATAGAGAGAGTGAATGGCCGGAGGTGATCATGGGGTTGCGTCAGGATTGTGTGATGCCGTCATGGTTGTTCAACGTGTGTGTGGATAGGGTGGTAAAGGAGGCTAATATAAGAATGCTAGGCAGATATTTGATACTGGTGGGTGCAAATGGAAGGACATGGGGAGTGAGCCAGTTGTTATTTGCAGATGACACTGCTCTTGTGGCCAAGTCTGAGGAGAGACTGAAACAGTTGATGACTGAAAGTGAAAGAGTCTGCGAGAGGAGAAACTTACGAATGAATGTGGCCAAATTAAAGTGGCCAGATATTCAAGGAATGATGGTGGTAGGTTAGATAAGAGTGATAGTCTTGAGGAAGTTATGAGTTTCAATTATTCGGGGGTTGGATGTGGCGTGAATGGAGCAGTGGATGTAGCTGTGAATAATAAAATAAAGTGAGTAAAAGTTTGAGTAGAATAGAAAGTGTCACAAGAAATAAGTATTTGGAGATGAATACAAAGAGAAGGTTGTATGAATCTGTGTTAGAGGATGGACAAGAGACTTGAAATGTAAGTGAGCGAGATAGGAATTGTTTAAATGTTTATAAAAAGAAGTGTTTAAGAAATATGATATGTGTTACAGGAATTGATAGAATGAAGGGGGGTGGAAAAGAAGTTGTGTAGATCAAAGAATGCTGAGATAGTTTGCGCAAATGTAAAGAATGGACGGGGAAAGACAACTAAATGGTAAAAGGAGATACCTCGAGAGGAAGATCAAGAATGAGGTATATGGATGGGGCGAAGGTTGCTTTGGATGCAAGTAGAATGTCTGTCGAGTAGGAAAGAGAGAATGCATACATACATATACCAAGGCTTTTTTCCCCCTTACAAGGGAGGTAGCCAAAAAGGAAAAGGCATAAAATCATTCCCACCCATTCCATCCCTGAATACACTCCAACCCCTCCACCCTCCCTCTCATCTTAGCAAAAAAAAAAAAAGGAATGGAGTAAGACTGAGAATGGATGAAAGTATGACACAAACCGAAAAAGGATAGTCTTCTCATCCACTTCATAGATTATATTTAGTGGATGAATAGGGGTGGGGGTGGGTGGGAGTCACCAAATAAAGAAGAGGGGGAGACTGGGGATGAACCCAGCTTCGAGTGAGGATCTTTAGTGAGAGTTTGGAACAGAGTATCGGAACAGTATGATGGTGGTCAGGGATGACCTTTTATCTACGAGGTGATGAGATAGGAGGGATGATAAATGGGTTCTTGATAGTGTGTGAAGTGGGTGTTTTGCTATGAATCGCCCCCCCCCCTGCCCCGTCATTGTAAATGCGGTGTTATAAAGATGGGTGTATGGTGGGTGAATGCTTTGGTACGGTCACCCAATTATAAAGGGGGTTAAAAGCCTCCTGGTGTATGTATATTGTGTTTATATATTAGGATTACTAAAGTACTATTATTAGTGTTATTATTTCTCTTGCCACTATTACCACTACTGTTAGTTTTCCGATGATGTTATTATTACTATTATTATTTTTTTTTTTCAAATTATAAGGATCGAACAGAGGGAAGTGAATAAGATAGGTGAATGGAAATAGAAGAAAAAGGACGACGATAAGACGATGAATGGAATGGAAGATGGAAAATGAGGAGGAGGGTGAGGAGGAGGAAGAAGAAGAGGAGAAGAAGGGTAAAGAGAACAGGAAGAAGAAAAGGAGGAGAAGAAAATTTTGTGAATGAGAGAGAGGAGGAGGAAAAGAGAGAGGCTTCGTCCCTTGCCTCTTTAGCTCAGTGAGGTTGTGTGTCCTTGACCAAGCCGCACGTGTAGGAGGAGGAGGAAGGAGGAGGAGGGAGGGAGGACAGAGGGAAGAGAAGGGTTGCGGGAGGGAATTGAAGAAGAGGGAGGGGTAGGGTTAAGGATGAATGGGAGGGAAGAAAGGAAGGAGGGAGGGAGGAAAGCAATTAGGAGGAGGGAGGATAAAGAATGATTAAGGAAGGTAAGGAAGGGAGGAGTAAGGAGGGATGGGAGGGAGGGAGGGAGGAGGATTTAATTGAGGGAAGGAGGGAGAGAAGGGGTTGAAAGGGAAATGAGTCAGGAAGAGAAGGAGGGAGAGAGGAAAGGAGGGAAGGAAGAAAGGAGGAAGGTAAGAATAAGGGAAGGAAGGTGTGGAGGGAGGGGAGGAAAGGCAAGAAGAAAAAAGGAAATTAAGAATGAAGGGAGGAAGGGAAGGGTGGAGGGGGAGGGAGGGAAGGAGGGAGGGCGCGTGTTAACCTTTCGGTCCGGACTTCCCCTCCACCCTCCACACCCCTCCACCCCTTCTTAACTGAATGAAGTTATCAGCAAATGGCGTAGCTGAAGTTATATAATAAGTGATATTTTACTCTTTTGTCTTTTGGGGGTTTTAAGTTTCGTTTCAAGAGTGAGGGAGTCCTTAGCTGAATAAAAATGTTTAACGGCAACTAGGAGTTCGGGCTGGCTTCTTTATAAAATGGCGTCCTGCATACGTTTTCCTTCGATGAAACGGTAAAATTAATTATTTCAAAAGATCAAACACCAAAATTAAATCCCTTTAAGAATTGACTCTCAGGGTAAAGGAAGTTAACACAGTGTGACACACTTGATATATTTTTTCTGGCTAAGGAGATGAGATTTGATGGAGATGCTTGTGGCGGTTTGGGAGATCCTCCAAGATGCACGGAGGAAGAGGAGGAGGGGGAAGAAGAGGAAGAAGAGGAGGAAGAGAAAGACAACATAATACAGGCAGTTTGTAGTTGTCTATTGTCATCGTCGTCGTCGTCGTTGAGTGAAAGAAGCGACATGACGTCATCGCTTAACCGATGCTCTTCTTGAAGACCCACATGGGTTCTCTCTCAGTCGACGTATATTTCAAAGTTGAATGTGTTCACTGTCTTGTTTGAACAAAAAGAGCATTACAGAAGGCTAACTGGTCTTAATACTTTTTGACATTTTCGCTTTTTTCACTCTTTCTTGCCGGGTGGCCCTTTTTCTTTTTATTATGACTAACGTCAGATGATTTTATGAAAGTAAGTGTGGCCTCTTCATTGGAGAGTTTGTTAATATTATCCTCCATCAAGAACTATGAATATCCCTACACACACATACACAACGCATTTACACACACACTTCCCTAACACTGTCATGAATTCAGCTTATTAATAGAAATTATTTATATATAATTCTTAACCCTCAAAATTATGGTGTTGAATCTAGCATCGCACCCTGTAAAGTTGATGAAAAAGTAAACAAATGCGAAGTATATAAATGATCGGCTTTTGTTTTTCGTTCTCGACCGGACTGATGAACACCATGACGTCACCATCGCACCACAGTCTGGCCTCCTCCTCCTCCTCCTCCTCCCTCTCCTCCAAGGACGAAGTTAATATAAACACTTTTTTGTATTTGCTCGTTTATTTGTCTTCCAACGTTCTCATTGCTACGACAGTGTTGCAGAATGTGCCCTTCATCTACAAGGAGCTGAGATGAAAGGGAAAACAGATGGATGCGTGCGTGTGTGTGTGTGTGTGTGTGTGTGTTTACCTATACCTATGTATGTGTATTCATATATACAAGTCAGCATTTAGTGTCCATGTCTTGTAGCCGTACAGCAAGGCAGGGAACCCAAGCAACTTGAAAGATCTGATCTTTGGGCCATGTCAATGCTTTCTAAAGACTTACTGACATTCCCCATCACTGTTGTGTACTACGCTACCAAGATATGTAAATCTTTCCGAGACTTCAATGTCCTCGCCACATGCATGGACAGATTCAGCTGTGTCATCTTCTAAGCCCCCAAACGCATGGACTTTGATCTTGGTCCAGGAAACCTGGAGTCCAAGCGGTCTCGATTCCCTGTGCAAAGACTCAAGGACCCTCAATGACTCCACAAGAATTACATCATAATCGGTAAAGACAATGTTGGTGACCTTAGTGTTGTCAATGGATCCTCTGCAATGACACTGAACGAAAACTCTACCCAATGCTTAAGTCCTTTCAGGAAAGTAGCTGCACATGCCTCCTTCAGTCTTCACGGGGGGTATAGACCAGATATCTGGTCAGTAATCTTCGTAGGAACCCCCACGGATCCGTACGAGATACTGGAGCACTCCACAGTGCACCGCGTCAAACGCCTTCTTGAGATTAACATAAACTCCAAGAAAGCCCTGTTGAAACTTACGTCGGCGCTCTATGAGAACACGAAGCGCTATGATCCGATCAGTTGTAAACTTACCGGTCGTGAACTCAGACTACTTAGATATCTGGAACTTTAACTAATTAAAACGAACCCGTGCCAAGTAAGAAATGGTCAAGCACCTGCCTTGATACCCTGAGCTGTGTAACATTGCAGTAGTTGTTGCGGTCCTACCGGTCCCTTTTACCCCCTTTTTAGGGACGACCAGATTATTTTTCCAGTCAGAAGAAATGGTACCGAACTGTTAAAAGGCAGACAGTACCATAAACAACCCACGAATCATAACCTCACCTCCAGGTTTCAACTGACATCGTTGTTGTTTTCGTCATAATAATCTCCATCATCGTCATCACCTGGGAAGATCGTTGGCCGAGCGGGTTAGAGCGTCGCTACGTACTGCGGGGATCGAGGTAACGACAGTTCGAGCCCTGCCACCGGCGAGTTGAACCAAAGGCATGGTTCGTTCAAATCCAGGCTACAAAGTCCTATGTAAAGGTGCACCGTTAAATCGGATTATCATCATCATCATTATCATCACTCTCAGTCGGGTCAGACGTCAGAGCATCTCATAGCCTTACTCTCCCTTCATGGGTTCTTCATAGCCTCACCCTACATAAGTGGCTCATGGCCTCAATCACTCTTCGCGGATGGCTCATAGCCTCACTCACCCTTCGTGAATGGCTCATAGCCTCACTCACCCTTCGTGGGTGGCTCAGAGTTTCACCCTTCATTAGTGGTTCATAGCCTCACTCACTCTTCGCGGATGACTCATAGCCTCACTAACCCTTCGTGAGTGGCTCATAGCTTCACCCTTCATAATTGGCTCAGAGCTTTACCCTTCATTAGTGGCTCATAGCCTCACTCACCCTTCGTGGACGGCTCATAGCCTCACTCACCCTTCGTGGACGGCTCATAGCCTCATTCAACCTTCGCGGATGGTTCATAGCCTAACTCATCGTTCATGGGTGGGTCAAAGCCTCACTCACCCTTCGTGATTGGCTCATAGCTTCACCCTTCATGAGTGGCTCATAACCTCGCTCACCCCTCGCGGATGGCTCATAGCCTCACTCACCCTTCATGGGTGGCTCGTAGCTTCACCCTTCATGAGTGTCTCATAGCCTCACTCACCCTTCATGGGTGGCTCGTAGCTTCACCCTTCATGAGTGTCTCATAGCTTCACTCACCCTTCGCGGATGGCTCATAGCCTCACTCACCCTTCGTGGGTGGCTTATAACTTCACCCTTCATGAGTGGCTCATAGCCTCACCCTTCGCGGATGGCTCATAGCCTCACTCACCCTTCGTTGGTGGGTGTCACTTTAACCCCATTTTACGAAGCTTCTTTACTAATCTCCAACAGGTTCAGGAGGTGGCAGCGATGCTGGTTAACAAAAACCAAGATTCAAGAGTTTACTACAAAGAAAACTGTACTAGTATCAAGTAAGTCCCCAAACTGAATAAAAATTACCCAACGGCAGGTCAGAACTAGTACCCCTTGTTATGAAAAAAAAAAAAAAATTAATCCTGGGAATCATTGAACCCCCTTTAAGAACTTTATTTTGGTTAACGCCAGGCAGTGTTATTCATCTTGGGGAAATTGCAAAAGTTGTAACCCTCTTCACAACAAAGTGACACATTTCACATTCTCCATTCTGATCAAAACCAGACTTTACCGGTAACTTTAGGCAGAGGGGGGCGGGGCGCTAAATTCACGTGGCACTGATCTCGTGGTAGGTAATCCCAAATACTCTTACTCCAGAGGCCATAAACGTTGCATTATCCCCAAAGGACTAATCTGGTTCTGCAGGGGATCACCAAGATCTCCTTTCTGTGCGCCAGGTACCGCCTAGTACCGCTGGTGGGCTTCGAATACCAAGTGACCTGTCATGGGAAGGAGAATGGTCTGGAACGCGTGACTGTGGTCCAGCCTTTGGGGTCCCCCATTGCCACGCATCATATCTCGGTGCCGCCTGAGTTGGCACTGAATATTATAATGCCGCTGAAAGGCAGAGTCAACTCGCTAAAGGTGAGTAATCAACTGTAAAAGGTAATATGGTCTTGGTTTTATTCTATATTCCACTATACTCTCAGGCTGTGTGAAACTTGGTGCCATTTTCTGTATCTCAATCTGAAGCTTACATATATATATATATATATATATATATATATATATATATATATATATATATATATATATATATATATATAAATAAACTCTCCAGATTATCGTACCTTGCTTCATAATCTGACGTAGGAAGGGAGGTACTTAGAGTAAACTGCTTAAATGAAAAGAAGGATTACAAGAAGAAATTCAGAGAAGAGTGGGAGGAGGTGAAGGATAGAGTAGAGGTAGGAGTGGAGGTGTTTCAAGGAGGGAGTAACAAGGTGTGCAAAGATGGTGTGTGGAATAAGGAATATAGGAGGGAATAGAAGGAAGGGTAGTGAGTGGCGGGATGATGAAGCAAAGAAAGTTGCAGAAGAGAAGAAACGTGTATTCACGGCGGGGCTGTGGAGTCGGAGTCGTGGAGTTGGAGTCGGAAGCAATTGAGGGGCATCTGGAGTCTGAGTCGTGGAGTCGGAGTCGGAAGCAATTGAGGGGCCTCTGGAGTCTGAGTCTGAGTCGGTAAAACAATACCGACTCCGACTCCAGTTGAATTTACACTTTATGTGGCCCTAGTTTTGTCTGTAAAGTTATACAGTGCACATTCCTTATATTATGAATTGTAATCAATCTTATCCTCTTATCTTCGTGGCCATTCCTCTCAACCCCAAGCCGCTTTGTGTAATGCTGCTTTGAAATTAATGCCTAGACCGATAATTTCGATTAACATATCTATTGTGTACTTTTTTAATAAAGTAGATAAACAAATTCATGTTTTGAATTCTGTTTTAGCACAGGGTCATGAAAACTGTAATATTCCTGTCAAGTTCTATATGCATCTTTTCTATCACTTCACCACTCTATTCCTCCCACTACAGTGTTGCCAAACAGTAGGATAATCATGATTAACACAATAAACTATCTCTTTTCCCTTATCCCTTTTTCTTTTTTTCCCTCTCTACTTTTTAACATTATAATAAGGATATTAAGAATAGAAACAATTCCTTTATAGAAAACTGGAATGTCCTGAATATGTTTGGTTTCATCATAGAATATATATATATATACATATATATATATATATATATATATATATATATATATATATATATATATATATATATATATATATATATATATATTGAAATCATGAGATACTGATGTCAGTAATTTCAATGCATTTGGATAGGAAGAAGGTATGAAAACTATCAAACATGTTCTGTCATATCCTGTACATTATGCCTTATAAGATCTGCCTCAAAGTAGGCTAAATATGCATCTAATGATCACATAGGTACTGGTGTCAGCAATTTTGATGCAATAAGAATGTAAGGTATGAAAACAGTATACAGTGCAGTAAGTAATAATATGAAAAAATATGTATGGTGCACCCAAGTATCTAAAAAATATCTACTTCCTCCAGTCTCTCTCCCTTAATACTCACTTCCAGTCTGCTACCACTTTCTTTCCTTGTACATCTCATCACCTTACCAGGTAGAATGTAGATTGAGAGAAGTAAGTAAATGCCTTGGGGGAACAAAAAGTGTAATGAGAAATAGACATTTGGGAATGGATATTAAGAGGAAATTGTATGGAGCGATTGTGCTAATAGCACTGTACGGGGCAGAAACATGGAACAAATGAGAGAAAGAGAGGAAGAGTTTGAATGTGTTTGAGATGATGTGCCTGAGAAGTATGATAGGGGTTACTAGGCTGGATAGGGTGAGAAATGAGGAGGTGAGGAGGAGAACGGGGTGGAAAGGGAGTTGGGAGATAGGGTTAATGAACAAGTATTGGGATGGTTTGGACATTTGGAAGGAATGAGTGAAGAAAGATTAGTAAAAGAGATGTGGAAGGCAGAGGTGGAAGGAGCGAACATGAGGGGGCAACCAAGGATGAAATAGATGGATGGGGGTAAAAGGGGCATTGGGAAAGAGGGGAATGTTTGTTAAGGAAGGACGGGAGAAGACAGAAGATAGGGGTGAATGCAGTATGGTTGTATATTGATGAAACTGTGATGCATGAGGGGGGGTGAGTGGGGGATAGGGGGTGAGGGAATATGTGTGAAAAAATAATTTGACGCAGCCAAAGTGATTATTCCACATCTCTATTTTTGCATGAGGGGACCCGAGATGGGGGGAGGGGGTCGCCGATTTAATGAAGTGGCCTTGCTGTGGATGTGCTGTCTTGCGACACTGCTTCTGACCCAGGGCAGTAGGCGAGATGCAGGGATGATTCGTCTGTACTTATTTCTTATTGCAAAGATTTATGTGTAAAAACTCATAGTCTTACATAATAGTATTTTTATTTTTATTATCATTTCTTCTATATCCATTAAAAATTCTGTCTGTAATATTAAAGAATGAACAGGTATGATATAAAAAGCCACAATATCTTTATTTTTTTATATAAACCAGTTATAATGATATAGGCCTACTCAAGTTAGGAGCATATGTAGGCCATAATCACTTAATTACATAAAAAGGACCCGGAGTTGGAGTTGCCAAAAAATAGAGGAGTCGGAATCAATCGGAGTCGAAGGTTTTGTGTTCCGACTCCACAGCCCTGATTCATGGACTGGTTGCAAAATAGGACGAGAGGAACATGTGAGAGGTAAAAAAATAAGAGAGGAAGAGAAGGCGAATCAGGTAGAGAAGAAAAGGTAAAAGGCGCTGATGGAGATATGACAACGGAAGAGGTAGCGGTAAGAGGAGGATGGGCAGAGATGTTTAGGGAGTTGCTGAATGTGGAGGAAGATAGGAGGAAACGGTGGTTGCAGTGGGAGGCGCTAAGGAAATGACAATGATGAATGAGGAAAATGGGGGAGAAATAAGAAAAGATGAGGTACAAGTGGTTATTAAAATGATGAGAACAAGTAAGGCACCTGGGTTAGATTGGTGTCGTGCGAAGTGTCTAAGTAAGGGAGGTACAGCGATGGTGGACTGGTTATTGAGGTTTAATGTTTATCTAAAGGAGAGTAGAGTGCCAGAGGACTGGAGGAGTCCCTGTATAGTTCCGCTTAACAAGGGAATAGGGGACAAATGTAAGTGTAGTACTTTCAGCTTTCAGAGGGATCAGTTTGTTGAGTGTAGTTGGGAAGGCTTATGGGAGGGTTTTGATTAAGAGGATTAAGAAAGGTACAGAGGGAGTAATTGGTGAGGAACAGAGTGGGTTTAGGAAAGGTAGGGGTTGTGTGGATCAGATTTTTTTTAAATAAGACGGATATGTGAGAAAGCTTTAACATGGGGTAAGGATATCTTTTGTGTTTTTATAGATTTGGAAAAGGCTTATGATAGGGTGGACAGGAAGGTACTGTGGGAGGTTTTGCAGATATATGGGATAGGAGGAAGGCTTTTAAGGGCAGTCAGTTTTTACTAGAGTAGCACAGCCTGTGTTAGAATTAGAAATGGAGAGAGTGAGTGGTTTGAGGACTGCACCAGGGATGTGTCATGTCGCCATGTCTGTTTATGTTCTTAGATGGGTTGGTGCGGAAGGTAAATGCAAGGGTAATGGGCAAGGGATTGGAGATGGTAAAAGAAAACGGAGAAAAGTGGGAGGTAATCCAGTTGTTGTCTTCTGACGACACTGCACTTGTGGTAGGATCAGAGGAGGGATTGAGGAAGTTAGTGACGGAGTTTGGGAAGGTGTGCGAGAGAAGAAAGTTGGAGGTAAATATGGGTAAAAGTAAGGTGATGAGATGTACAAGGGCAAAGGATAGCAACAATTTCGAAATGAGTAATAAAGGAGAGAGGCTGGAGGAAGTGGATAGCTTTAGGTACTTGGGGTCGCATGTGGCGGGAAAGGGAGGAGTGGAGGTGGAGGTAGATTGTAGATCGAGAGAGTCAAGTAAGTACTTTGGGGGATTAAAGAGTATAATGAGAAATAGGCATTTGGGAATGGATGCTAAGAGGAGATTGTATGAAGGAGTGATTGTGCCAACAACATTGTATGGGGCAGAGACTTGGAACATAAGAGAGGAAAAGAGGAAGAATTTAAATGTGTTTGATATTTAATGTCTTAGAAGTATGGTAGGGGTTACAAGGTTGGATAGAGTGAGAAACGAGGTGAGGAGGAGAGCTGGGGTGGAAAAAGAGATGGCAGATAGGGTTGATGAAAGAGTATTGGGATGGTTTGGGTACATGGAAAGAATGAGTGAGGAAAGATTAGTAAAAGAGGTGTGGAAAGCAGAAGTGCATGGAGTGAACAGGAGGGGATGACCGAGGATAAGATAGATGGATGGGATGAAAGAGGTGTTGATCAAGGAAGGGAGAAGGCAGAAGATAGGGGTGAGTGGAGAATGGCTGTGTATGGATGATACTGTGATGCATGGAAGGGAGTGGGTGGGGGATGGGGGGATGGTTAGGGAGTGGTTACGTGTGAATGATATTTTGACGCAGCCCGAAGGGATTTCTCCCCGTCTTCAATGTTTCTCCATAAGAGGAAGGAGAGGGAATGTCGCCGATTAAATGAAGCGGCCTTGCTGTGGATGTGCTGTGTCTTGCTGCATTGCTTCTGACCCAGGGCAATGGGCGAGATGCAGGGATGACCCGTCATCCAGGAGGAGCCAAGATGAGAGGGAGGGAGGGTTGGTGAATAGGAGTG
>NC_134792.1:3473049-3475549 GCF_046742065.1 Oratosquilla oratoria
TATCTATTAGCCTTGAATAGAAACATTAAATTGGTGACGCATGACCGTCCTTGTCTGAATCCAAATTGCCTTGGATTTAGTACGTTGTTTTTTTCCAAGTATTTTACCCATCTACTTTTGATAATTCTTTCACAAATTTTTGCTATTGTACTTGTTAGAGAGACTGGTCTATAGTTGGTAGGTTCTTCTTTATTTCCTCCTTTATATATAGGTACTATATTTGCTTTTTTCCAATCTTCTGGAACTTTTCCTTCTTTTAAGGAACTGCTTATTATGCTATGTATTTTGTCTGCCAGTTCATTCCTGCATTCTTTCAGAATCCAGTTTGCTATTTCATCTGGCCCATGCGATTTTCTGACATCAAAATTACCCAAGTGTGTCAATATTTCATTCTTTGTTACTTCTATTTCTTCCATAGGGGGGACTTTTCTTTCCACTCAATCTCTTCAGGTTGTATATTTTCCCTTGTAAACACTGATTTAAAATGTTTGTTCATAATTTCTGCCATTTCCATTTCCTCAGTGTATTCAACTCCTCCTTGTCTCAATTTCTCCAAGTCTTGTTTGTTTTTCAGTTTATTGTTTACAAATCTGTAGAATAGTTTTGGTTGATCTTTACACTTTTCTATAACATCTTTTTCATATTTTCTTTTTTTCTCTCTGCACTTTTGTACATATTCATTTCTATAACCAGTATATATTTTCCATTTTTCAGGTCTTCTGTCTTTTTTCCATCTGGTCCAGGCTTTGTCTCTTTTGTCTTTTAACTCCCTACAACTTTTGTTGTACCAGCATTTTACATATTCTTTTTCTTGTTTTTGTCTTGGGACATACTTTTCCACTCCTTTTTTGTAAATTTTTGTCAAAATATTCCATTTCTCTTCCACTGATGTTTCTTCTTTGTATATTTCTTCCCAGTTTTCCTTGTTGGAAGAATTCTCTTATTTTATCAAAGTTTGTTTTTTCATACATCATTCTTCCTTTTCTATATTGTTCATTTCTTTTCATATATTTTTCTTCATTAAGTTCCAGTTCAATCAATATGTGGTCACTTTTACCTATTGGTGTTTTATATTCAATCTTGTCCACTATTCTAGGTTCAGATGTAATTATTAAGTCTAGCCTCGATGGTTCTTCTTCATTTCTATACCTAGTGTTCTCTTGTATCCATTGTGTCATTGAATGGTCAGTAATCATCTCAAGTAGAGCATTTCCCCATGAGTCATCACCACTCTTTACTGTCATTTCTTCCCAGCAGATTTCTTTGCAATTAAAGTCGCCCATCATAACTATTCTTCCTCCGTCTTCCATTATTTTAGTTAATGCTATCTTTGTGTCCTCTAGCATACTTTTATATTCACTCTCCTCCCATGAGGCTGTTTTTGGAGGCACATAATTGATCACAAATTTTCTGCTCTTCTTATCTCTGTCTTCCACTTCTATCATAATCATCTCTACTGTATTCTTTCCATATATGACACCTTTCACGTTTATATCCTTCTTAGTCAGGAACATAACTCCACCCCCTTGCTTTTTCTCTCTGTTTCTAATCCAATAATTGTATGCATCATGTCCTACACTGTTGGGTGGTAGTGGGCCTTTTAATTTTGTTTCTACAATTCCCATTATGTCCGGTTCTTTTTCTTTCAAATAATCATTCAGCTCATTCAATCCTGTTATTAATCCATCTATATTTGTGTAAGACACTCTTAGTTTTCTGCCACTTCCATTGTGTTCTCTGTTTCCCTTATGTTTTTCTTTTGTATGTCGAACTTCCTTAGTTTCATGTTCACTACTCTCCAATAGAATCTCTCTTTCTCTGACTCCGTTCTGTTCTCGTTTTTTGTCTTAGCTTCCAGTCTTTTCTGCTTTTCTTCCTCTCTTTCCTCTTTATTCATTTCTCTTTTTATCCATATCTTTTTGTGTTGTTCACTTGTTGCTAGTTTCCCTGTTTTGGATAAGATATTCTCTGCCGTTGTTTGTGACTTGAATTTAATCTTAATTGGTCTGGTCTTGTCTGTGCTATACTTTCCGAGTCTAAATTTCTCTTCGATTTGTTTCATAATTCCTGGTTCATCTTCCTGAACTGATTCTAGTAATTGGCTTACTTTTTCATTTTCCTCTTTGATTCTTGTGGTTCTATCTGTGTTGTGTTTCTCTTCCATTCCTAATATAATTATACATTTCTTCTTGTCTGCTAAATCCCTTACTATATTCTCCTTTTGTCTCATCACTTTAATAACTGAGTCTTCAGTATGTTCTTTCAATTGCTGTTTGACTATGTCAGTGAATGAAATCTTATTTCCTTCTTGGGTTTGCTTCCAATTTTTACTTTCTTTAGCTATTGTTTCTCTGTTTTCTTTACTATTCTTCTTCAATTCCTCATTCTCCCCCTTTACCTCTCTTAACTGTCTTTTTAGTTCTTCTATTTCATCAGTTAAGTTTTTATTCGCCTTTTCCAGTTCTTCCAATCTTTCAACCCTTTTTAAAATGGTGTTCAT
>NC_134792.1:3493049-3530549 GCF_046742065.1 Oratosquilla oratoria
TAGCATCAATTGTACCGAAGTAATAGACCTTAAGGACACTCCACACTGATCATCTCCTGATTTGGAATACGGCATTGCCTGTTGACTTTTGATTCTGGAACAAAGTTCAATAAGGATGGACAAAGGCTGTTAAGGCGGTGGGGGGTGGGGGAGACTTGATTGTTGTGTGTCGTCATAGAGATGGTTCTCTCTATTGCGAGTTTCTGGAATTCGGAAGGTTCCAAAAATCGGAAGTTCAGAAATTTAGAAAATATTTTTGGAAATTAGCAGGAGCATTTTCTTATGGTCAGGGGGCATTGCGAAAGGCGTCTTCGAATATTAGAGTTTCGAATAGAAAGGACTAGGTTTACATGAATTATAACGTGAGCTGGTTTAATGTATATATGTATATATATATATATATATATATATATATATATATATATATATATATATATACATATATATGTATATATATGTATCTATATATATGTATATATATAATTTATATATATATATATATATATATATATATGTATATATGTATATATATATATGAACTGAAGTCTTCATTCAAGTCTGAAATTTGTCTGAAGGATATGATAACAAGTACGTAAGAACTTGGGACAAATGCGGGTCCCACACAGGAATGGAGCTCGCGCGCACGCACACACACACACACACACACACACACACACACACACACACACACACACACACACACACACACACACACACACACACACACACACACACACACACACACACACACACACACACACACACACATATATACACACACACACACACACACGCACGCACGCACACACACACACACACACACACACACACACACACACACACACACACACACACACACACACACACACGCACGCACACACACACGCACGCACACACACACACACACACACACACACACACACACACACTCACACACACACACACTCACACACACACACACGCACACACACACACACACACACACACACACACACACACACACACACACACACACACACACACACACACACACACACACACACACACACACACACACACACATACCCGCATCCCCTCAATTGTCGGCAACGGTCGTCATATTCCCCACCAGATCCCTGCACGAGGAAACATGGGATTAAACTTGTATATTGATGTGGAAGGAGGGAGAGACGGGGAATACTCGTCCGTTACATGCAAATTGCATGTGAACAATTGGCCTAAGATCAAAGGTGTTAGAATGTGGCCGCAGACGTAAAGAACATTAAGAACATAAGAATGGAGGAGACTACAGGAGACCATAATGCCTACACTAGGCAGTTCCGTGCCCCTTACCACCCGTTATCTCTATCCATAAAGTTATTTCATCTTCTCTTAAAGCAACCCGTTCTTTGAGCGCTCACTACTTCATGGTTACGAAGTCTATTACATTCGTTAATCACTCTGTTAGTAAACCAGTTCTCGCCTATTTCTTTTTTGAACCAGC
The DNA here is from genome assembly GCF_046742065.1 of Oratosquilla oratoria. Classification (NCBI taxonomy): domain Eukaryota; kingdom Metazoa; phylum Arthropoda; class Malacostraca; order Stomatopoda; family Squillidae; genus Oratosquilla; species Oratosquilla oratoria. Next base: position 3,494,533 of record NC_134792.1, read on the forward strand.
TGTTGATTTTTATACTTGCTACAGGTCTTCGAGCAGCACGCTTGTTAGAGGTGAATACGATCTTATGGTAACTGCTCACGGTACAGTGAGTTCGAATCACAAAGCTGAATGCCAATAGGAGACATTTTGGTCCATAACGAGGCCACAACAAAAATATCCTTCCCGGTCCGAGAGCTGGACGACATGTTAGGTGACAGCCTAAGCGCAAACTGAGATACAGGCGACGTAGCACAGAGCAAAGGCAGACTTCCTGTTGCTGAATTGAACTACTACATTTTGAACTATACAATCACGCGAAATGCTGAGGTAGTGGCATCTGGAAGTATTTGAAGTGAGAGAAAAGTTCAAACTGCACTTTAGTTCAGTAACAGGAAGTCTGCCGTTGCTCCACCTAGATTTTACTCCATTTATGGTGACCCGCTGTTTTCTGTTACTGATCCAAGCTCTAATCCATTCTAACACTTTTCCTCCTATGCCATGGGCTTTGATTTTATTTAGTAGTCTCTGGTGTGGCACCTTGTCGAATGCTTTGCTAAAGTCAAGGTAAATCACATCGTAATTATCATTGTTATCTGACACCTTATGTACTTTAGTGTAAAAGGATAGAAGATTAGTCACACACGACTTACCCTTGGAGAAACCATGCTGTGTGTCACGAATTAGATTATGTCTCTCGATGTGTTCTCTGAGTCTATTTACTATTATTGATTCAATTTTAAATGTACAGATATCATCTGATTATGTCCTCCCCTCCAGTACAGACCACCACGGGACATAAACCCACACGGGGATTATGTCTAGACTGCCAGGACAGAATCCCACATCAGGAGGTTGTCCCAGTTGCCCTTTCCGTCTTAATAGAGAAGACAGATTCCCACATTACAAGTTACCTCTCCCTGCCGTTTTTACTCGGCCTTATATACCCTTGTTTGTCTTTATGTAGTGTATTACCCTGAAGATGACCATTTGTAATGGTTGAAACAGCTGTCGGTAAAATGGATCAACATTCTGAAGCCTTTCACTATTTCTTATAAAGTTTGAATTATGAAGAAAAAAGGAAATACAGAGAGTTAGAGAAATGTTCTCTTAAAATCATTGACGCCATTTGTGCTTTAGCACTTAATTGTTTACGAGAAAGACTTTGCCCATAACACACACACACACACACACACACACACACACACACACACACACACACACACACACACACACACACACACACACACACACACACACACACACACACACACACACACACACACACACACACACACACACACACACACACACACACACACACACACACACACACACACACACACACACACACACGCACACACACATATATATATATATATATATATGTGTGTGTGTGTGTGTGTGTGTGTGTAATATATAATATATATGTTCATAGTAAGACTGCATGGTGTTAGGAATGGTTTGGGATTTGAGGGAAAGACAACGCATCTGTAAACTTTCCATTTCACTTGGCAAAGTGACTCATGCGAGTTGAGAAAGATAGCGAGTTGTTCTGAAGAGAGTGATGGAATGATGTGGCAGCAGCGCGGTCTTACCGAGGCGCGCATAAAGGTGCAAGTTAAACTCGATAGTCTAAATATTTTTCTCTCTTATGACCTCCTCTTTAGGTATGGTGTGCGGCTACAAGGAGGACTTGGAGGTTCACGGATTCGACAAGTCTTTAGAAATGTGGGGCGGTGAAGATGTGAATTATGTGAAAAAGTTTGCAAATGAAAGAAAACTCAAAATTATCAGGTGAGAGGAAAGATTCTTAAATATATACATACAGACATACATACATACATGTATACATATATATACAAAAACCTTGACACCAAAACGTGAAAATAGAATACTCTCAAATCCATTGGGAAGATGATTAGTACGAACATTTTCGTACCTTCATATATTCCCAGAAAATGTCTTGATATAACACGAAATTTTTTGGAACAAGTCCATCACTTTCCCAAAGTTAAGATCACACGCACACACACATTCTGTATATTACATGATAACGACCATTATTGATAGTGTTACTGACTAGAAACCAGCAGCCCCACAGTGGCTGGCAACGATCCTGGTGTCCTATATAGATCTTCAAGGGAGGAAACTTTGGACTGTAGTTTGTGTTGTGTTAATATGAAATTTGTTTCACTGACTTATAGTAGCAGGATGTGGGCAGTTGTCAGTTCTTATGTGAAAATAAATGCAGAAAATACAGTCTGAGATGACAGAGATCGTGGGTATAGTCCAGAGACCGAGTGCCAGCCACTCGGGGTTGCACTTTTGATGAGTTCTGAAGATGGGTGGCTGGGAGAGGATTCTCTCTAACGTTCACCACTTGCATGTTGCCGTCCTTGGTCCCTATACATTACACTTGTGTTAATACACATACACATACACATACATTTATATCTAGACTTAAGATGGCGATGGAACTTTTTTTCGTCCCCATTTTAATCTGTAACTGTTCTCTAAATGTGTACATAAAAAAGTAAGTCTTCTGGCTCATCCATTGATCTTTCTAAAAAAAAAAAAAAAAAAAAAAAAAAAAAAAAAAAAAAAAAAAAAAAAAAAAAAAAAAAAAAAAAAAAATTGGACTGTTGTCCGTATTGTGTGAGTGTGGGGGTTGTCTCTGTGTCACTGGCTAGGAGGAGAAGAGCAGTCGCCGGTTGTCAGCTCTATGTGAAAGAAGTATATAAGACCTTACAGGTGTTAGAGAGACCTGGACAGGTGTGAAAGACCCTACAGGTGTGAGAGATCCGGAAAGATGTGAGAGACTTTGACAGGTGTGAGAGAGACCTGGGCAGATGTTTAAGACCCTACAGGTGTGAGAGATCCGGAAAGGTGTGAGAGAGACCCGGGCAGTTGTAAAAGACCCTACAGGTGTGAGAGATCCGGAAAGGTGTGAGAGACTTTGACAGGTGTGAGAGAGACCTGGGCTGTTTAAGACCCTACAGGTGTGAGAGATCCGGACAGGTGTGAGAGAGACCCGGGCAGTTGTAAAAGACCTTACAGGTGTGAGAGACTTTGAAAGGTGTGAGAGACCTGGGCAGGTGTGAGAGAGAGAGACTTGGACAGGCGTGAGAGGGACATGGACAGGCGTGAAAGATTTCAACAGGTGTAAGAATTTTGCACAGTTGGGAAAGACTTGTGCAGGTGGAAGCCCTTTGCAGGTGTAGTAAGAATCTTTGTGAAATCCATCAAACAGTTGAAGTACCACAAATCTGCCGGTCCTGACGGCATTCCAGCTGAAATATATAAATGTGGTGGTACCTCAATGGCAAATCGAGTTCTCCAATTATTCACCACCATCTGGACGGAAGAACAACTACCTAATGAATGGAGAGATGCCACTATCGTCACTACCTTCAAGAAAGGCGTTAGATCAGACTGCGGTATCTCACTTCTCGCTGTTATTGGTAAAATCTTTACCAGGATCTTACTGAATCGCCTTACTCCTATTGCTGAAGCGGTTCTACCTGAGTCACACTGTGGCTTCAGATCAAATAGAGGCACTGTCGACATGATCTTCACAGCCCGGAAGTTGCAAGAGAAGGCTCGTGAACAGTATCAGCCACTCTGCATGACGTTTTTTGATCTAACGAAGGCTTTCGACTCCGTCAATCGCAGCGCTCTCTGGAAGATCCTGTCCCATTTTGGATGCCCTGGCAAATACATTAACATAGTGAGACTTTTTCACGATAATATGCAAGCCACCATCCTTTGCAATGGTGATATGACGGACCCTATAGAAGTCCGTACTGGAGTGAAGCAGGGATGTGTCATTGCACCTACTCTCTTCTCTCTTTTTCTGGCTGCTATCCTCCACATTATTGAGGACGACTTACCTTTAGGTGTGCAACTGACGTACCGTACCGATGGCAAACTATTCAACATCAACCGCCTGAAAGCAACCACGAAAACCACCACCACCTCCGTTGTAGAACTACAGTACGCAGAAGATCTCCAAATTATAGTGAATGCCTTCACAAGGGCCTACAATAGACTCGGTCTGAAGCTGAATGCGAGCAAGACCAAAGTCCTCTACCAGCCTCCACCTAATACTACTCCCTCACCACCCTCCATCACTGCAAACGGTGTACTTCTAGAGAATGTTGATTGTTTCTCTTACCTTGGCAGCTTCCTGTCACAAACGGCAAACATTGACGCTGAAGTGCAACACCGTATCTCCAGTGCTAGTGTAGCTTTTGGGCGACTTAGGCAAAGAGTGTTCGATGATCACAACATTCGTAAGACAACTAAGATCGCTGTCTACAAAGCCGTCGTGATCCCAACCCTCCTGTATGGCGCAGAAACGTGGGTACCATATGCACGTCACATCAAGGCTCTGGAGAAATTTCACCAGAGATGCCTACGTAGACTACTTGGAGTCTCTTGGCATGACAGGCGCACCAACACCAGCGTCCTGAAAGAGTCCCACTCCCAAAGCATAGAAGTCGCGATAACCCACTATATGCTTCATTGGGCTGGCCATGTCCACAGGATGCCGGACGATCGTCTCCCTAAACAAGTTCTCTACGCTCAAATGACCCACGGCAAACGATCTCGTGGAGGCCAGAGGAAAAGGTACAAAGATGTTATCAAACGCTACCTGGACCACTGTAACATCAACACTGACTCCTGGGAAGAAGCTAGCCGTGATCGCCCCAAATGGAGAACTACAATCGCCAATGGAGTTCAGCGTCTAGAAGCCAGGAGAACGGCAAAACTGGAAGAGAAGACAACACGCCGTAAAGAACGCTCAGAACAGCGGACAACAACGAACCAACCCTATACTCATCACCATATCTGCCCTCACTGCCCCCGTGTGTGTAGGTCACATATTGGCCTCATCAGCCACCTGCGCACACACCAGTCATAATCTCACTTTGTGATGTTAGTTCGTGTAGAGAATCATACTCAGCAATGAGTGATCCCATGAATGAAGAATCTTTGCAGCTGTAGTGGGGCCTTGTGGAGCTATAGTGAAACTTCGCAGTTGTAGTAAGTCCCTGTAGAGCTGTAGTGAGAATCTGCAGCTGTATTGAGACTGCAGCTGTAATGAAGCTATTTGCACGTGTAGGGATACAGTTTATGTCATCTTCGTCTGCAATTTCCTTGCGTGCTACACATGCTTTTTATCCATCCCCGTGAAATCAGAACCGTCCATCCCCCTAACTTCACCGTGAAATTGCAACCCCCTCCCGCTTCCGTGCAATTATGACCCCCCCCCCGACACCTTTCTTTCTCTCCTCAGGCCCTGACAGCAAATAGGATTTTTTGTGTCAACGACACACCATATATGTAAAATATATGTATGCGCATTACTCTAGGTATGTACACATATGTGCACTTATGTATGTGTTTGTAAAAATATATACATATGTGTGCATGTGCCATGTATGTAGACATATATATAAGTGCGTGCGTGTGTAGTCTCTATGTAGGCGTGTACGTATATTCCTATGTGTATTTATGTATGCATGTAGGTGCGAAAGCGTTGGTGTGGGTGGATACGTGCGTGTGTGTGTGTTTGTGTACATGTGTGTGTGCATGATACATAGAGGTGCTTCGTGACGTCACTGACACAGAAATTAGATCCACTGGTCTTCAACGGATTATGACACATGACACATGATCTTGGAATGACACGCATCTTCTGTGTCAGACGACTGCCTTCATGTCATATAGACACACTGTTCTATGTCATTTGGCATCCGTGTCACATGATTTTCATCGTTTGTGTCATTTCTTTGGTGCTGTGTCAGAATGTTGATTTTTATCTGTCTTCACCCCCAACCACCCCTACCCTCTCCACCTTTGTGTCATATGTGACCAACCTGACACGCCTCTAAGACAACCTTGTGTCATATGCCCATTCTTCATGCATCACATAAGCCATCTCTTGTGTCGTCTTTCGTGTCACATAGACCTCTTCCGTGACATATTAACCTCTTCTGTGCCACATAGATTCCGTGTCACAGCACCATCCATTGTGTCACATCCTATGTCACACAGCCGTTTTGTGTCGCCTGTACCACTCGTCCGACATTTCGTGTCACCTCACCTCCCATGGTGTGTCATAGAGTACTCCTTTGTGTCACCCCACCATCCACTGTGTCATACAGCCATTTTGTGTCACCTGTACATTTTATCCGACATTTCGTGTCACCTCACTTCCTATGATGTGTCATAAAATGCCCTTTTGTGTCATCAAAGTGTGTCAGTCTGACATGCCTGCTGTCATCGTAATTGGCACCGGACCTATTAGAGGAAGGGCGAGCAAATTGGCAGCAAATTGGCTGCTGTGTTGCGCATCACATTTCCTGTTGTGTTAGGGAACTCTCAAAGTTGCGGTGATGGAGTCTCTAGCTTGCACAACCTAGAGACCCTTAGGTCGAATTCTGTATAGACAAGTACAGGAAATCCAACCTTAAGTGATGGCCCAGCTTGTATGCTCACTATTGCACTTTTTTGTTGATTTATTTTTCTTCAATTACCTGTTATATTCGCAAAGCGAGGTGGTTAGGTATAGGAAATGAACTTCCTCTGACCTTTCATTCGGATCACTCATGCCCCCTTCACTCTTCCTATATAAATGATATGCACCCGGATCCTCGCAAAAATTGAGGTCTGAACGGGTGAGAGCCCCCCCCCCCAAAAAAAAATCCCCCTTCTCCCCACCCTTTCCTCCCCTTTTATTCCTCCCTATCCCCCCCTACTCTACCCATTCCCCTCCCTTTACCTCCCCTCCTCCCTTAGGTTCCCCTCTCCCCCTTCCCTTCCCTTCCCTTCCATTCCCCACGATAAATGAATATATTGACAATTTTCAATTTCACCTATCCTTCTTCTGTTGGATATAATATCCAAGGATAGAAGCGATGGTTATAGCTAACAAAAATATATTTCCCCTTCACTATCCTCCAAATCCTCCCTCCCCTTCTCCTCCCTTCCTCCCCCTCCTCCCCCGCTCCTTACTTCTCCTCAAATCCAATTTATTCCTGAGCTTATTGAGGATTAAGGTCATTGTGTCTATTTTAAAACCCTTGACGATTTGTCATTCGACCCTAACGACCAGTCGTTATCCAGGTCAGATCAGGTGTCGTTTATGTGCGGCCTGTGACCTTTGTTGTGGCACGTGACCTAATGGCACCTGTGTGACCTGAGGTTACCAGCTGGCGACCCGAGGTCACCGGTCTGCTACCTGACGTCATGAACTTACGATCTGACGTCACTAATTTACGACCTGACGTGATCAGCTTACGATCTGACGTCACTACGAACTGAACCTAACATTATTGGCTCAATTTAGGCTAGTCTAGTTTTATCAATTTACTTGGAATACAATCTAGATGAATAGAATCACCTGGAGGCAGCCAGAGCATTTACAAAAATTTTCCTCGTGTTAGGTATGTTCTTTGTTATGAGGCTTAGGCCCTGTTCACACTAACGGTTTGAACTTGGGCGGTTCAATAACAATGTTAAGTCAATGGAGGCGTTCACACACAGCGCAGTCTTTCCTTGCCTATGTGGTACCCTCGCGGTTTCCGCGCGGTTCAAATCACTAGTGTGAACAGGGCCTTACAGCTCCCCGTCCACCCTCACTTACGGAATAGCATCGTGTGACGGCTGACAGAAACTAAAGGATAACATGATGAGTGTGACGTCACAGATATTGCATCACATGAATGACATGTATGACACATAAGTGACGTCACATGTCACATCACACGATATGACGTTACATAATAAGTGCCGTCACATGTCACACCACACAATGTTTGACGTCATGTGACATTACACAGTGAGTGACGTCACAAATGTCACATCACATGAGTGACGTCACAGAAGATCACTGATTTAGATAATCTTAGCCAGGTGTCATAGTTAACTTACTGCCCTATTACTATTAGGATGTATGTCAAGATATGTTATTAATCGTATATATGTGTGCACATGCATGTACGTAAATACATGTACGTATTGCATTTGTATGTGTGTGGATGTTTGCATATATCTGTATATGAATATGTGTGTACTAGTGTCTGAATATGTACAGTAAGGTTGCTTGATAGATGTGGCCATGTATGAGCATGTATTCTCACTCTCTCTCTCTCGAGTATAACGGGGAACACTGCAACCTCAAATCTTGTGTTAAGTCAGACCTTCAGGAGTTGCTGCCCGGCAGCCCGCCTCGCAACGCTTTCGGCCTCATCACCCTCAGGAGGTTCTGATAAGTTCCTGCCGGGGAAAGACTTCCTCTCTTCGTCAGCACCAAGGTTGTGGCCCTGGCTCTTTTCAGGGATACTTACGTCTCATTCCTCTCCTCCTCCGCCTTCTTCTCTTCCATCTCCTTCTCCAGCTCGCCTTTTTAGTCTTCCTCCTGGCTCTTCTCTTTTCTTCGTCCTCCTTCTCGGACTCTCTTCAACATCCTCCTCCACTTCTTCACCCTCCTGCTCTTCCTCGTTCTCATACTCCTCATCTTCCTCCTATTCTTCCACCTCCGCCTCTTCTTCACCCTCCTCCTCCTCCTCCTCCTCCACCTCCTCCTCCTCCTCCACCTCCGCCTCCTCTTCATCCTCCTGATGCCAAGGTCAGGACTTATATCTCTTGGCCTTGGGTGCTGCTGCTGCTGCTGCTGCTACAGCCTCAGGGTAGCAACGGCGCCAGCAGCTCTCCCTCCACCTCCACCTCTTCCTCCACCCTGTCCTTCCCCTGGCGCCGATGGTGAGCCACGTTAGGTGCTTATAAACTCTCCCGTCCATTTCTTCCTTTTTCAACCAACTACCCACCCCAACCTTCAGAGTTCCCTGTTTGTTTTTTTGTTTTTGTATTTTCCTCCAACCTCCAATTCATCGGTGACAACGCCCATCTCCAGAACTTTTTCTGTCGTAAAATCACTATGACAAACTATTTTGTTTTATCAACAATATTACAAAGAATGTCTTTTGATATACCGGAGAAAAAAAAAATCCTCCAGCACATCAAATTCCTTCCCGAAAGCTGCGGGACGCAAGTTTGCTCCAACAGTCGGAGGAAAATTAGTCCAGTGTGATAATGCCTCTAGCTTCTGTTCTACTCTCCCTTACATTCTATACCTTCTCCCCCCTCTTCCCCAACACCCTTCCTCCTCCCTTTTCAGCTTCACCTCCTCTTCCTCCAGGGCCTCGATCTTCCTTCCTACACCTCCTCTTCCTCCTTCATATCCTCCTCTTTCTCCTCCTCCTCCTCCTCAACACCCATCCTCATACCCTTTTCAGCTTCACCTCCTCTTCCTCCAGGGCCTCGATCTTCCTCCCTACACCTCCTCTTCCTCCTTCATATCCTCCTCTTTCTCCTCCTCCTCCTTCTCAACACCCGTCCTCATACCCTCTTCAGCTTCTCCTCCTCTTCCTCCAGGTCCTCGATCTTCCTCCCTACACCTCCTCTCTTCCTCCTTCATATCCTCCTCTTCCTCCTCCTCCTCCCCAATACCCTTCCTCCTCCCTCTTCAGCTTCACCTCCTCTTCCTCCAGGCCCTCGATCTTCTTCCCTACACCTCCTCTCTTCCTCCTTTATATCCTCTTCTTCCTCCGCCTCCTTCTCAACACCCGTCCTCATACTCTCTTCAGCTTCACCTCCTCTTCCTTCAGGCCCTCGATCTTCCTCTCTACACCTCCTCTCTTTCCCCTTCATTGCCTCCTTCTCCTCTCCCTCCTCCAGGCTCTCGATCTTCCTCTCTTCCCTCTCCATCACCTCCTTTCCTCTCCTGAGTAGACAGGTGCATATCTGTAATACTTAAACTCAGAAAAGCTCCTTTCACCGGCGTACAACAAGAGCTTCAGCTTTTAACTGGAAGCCAAAATTAGGTGAAAAAGACAGTACACGAGATGACGGAAATATTTCGAAACACACGGAAAGTATTCATAATTACATTCCATTTAACAACAGGCGATCTCAGAACAAATCTCGTCCAAAAGGGTTTGATAGAGGGAAAGAAATAAAAAAAGAGAAGGGCTTATAAGAAATTCAAATATTCGGAATCTACTAATGATTTTCAAAGTCACGTAATAACATAGGAGTATTTGAAAAAAAAAAGACATTTAGAACTGAAAATTACTGATGCAGCGAAAGAAAATGACAACAAATCCTACAGAAATATCAGAGATAAAGGTTATCAGATTGACCAACTTATCTCTGCCAGCGGTCAACATTGAAATGAAGGTATGTTTGATATCACAGCTATTCTAGTTCCGTTTTTGTAAACAAAACACCTCAGAGCGAAGTATTATCAGGTCTGTGTACGTCGAATGCGAGTTTATTTAATTTCAGTATATATGACCAAGAAAAAAGAAAGATTTATATACAGAAATAAATTAATCAAAATCAACAAAGTACTCCTGAACCACCCCAATTTCGCCAAATTGTTCGGCCCAACTTCCCATTTCGCCAAAATCTCAAATTTAACTAAATTGAAGGATATACTCTGTATAACGAAATTGGTCAAACGTTATTTGACGAAACTGGCCAAACGTCATTTGGCGAAATTTATGTCATTTGGTGAACTTGGCCAAACTTCATATGGCGAAATTAGCCAAACGTGATTGGGGAAATTTGCCAAACGTAATTTGGCGAAACTGACCAAATGTCATATGTCGATTTGATCAAACATCATTTGGCGAATTGACCAAACGTCATTTAACGAAACTAGCCAATCCATTTGGCGAAATTACCCGAACGTAATTTAGCAAAATGAGAAACCGCCTCTTCCCTCCCTCCCTACTCCCATAACGGGATTCGAACAGTTGCCACATTGATAACCTTCGTAAAGTTGACCGCCGCTTTCGGGTCAGGGTGGTGGAGCTGGAGGACGTTCACAAGCTGCCGGTGATTTTGTTCACAAGGCTAGAAGCGCTGGTAAACTACACTCCACAACAACAATAAGGTGGGGGTGGTGGACTGACCAAAGCGAGGTCAGGGTAGACGATAACGTGGGTCACCAGAAGTAATGATATTCTGGTCTGGTGTATTTTTTATTTTGTTTTTTATTATTATTTTCATAGGCTTCCTCCTTTTCCTCTTTATCCTTCTTCTCCTCCTCCTCCTCCTCCTCCAAAAGTTGCAATGGAATCATCCTCTTCATGAAAACAATGAAAACAAGAGCGGATTTTTTTTCTCCATTTCTCTTCTTCCTGGAGAGATATTTTTGCTGAGCTCGGCGATCGATGCAGGTTGTTGTGTGGCATCGGCTTTCCAGTTACTGAGCAAATGGGGAATGTCTGTTGAGTAAGGAAGGGAGAAGGCAGGAGATAGGGATGAGTAGAAAATGACTGTGTATGGATGATACTGTTATGCAAGGAAGGGAGGGATGCGAGATGGGGTGGTAGGGGGTGTTTATGTGCAAATGATATTCTGACGCAGCCCGAAGGGATTTCTCCCCGTCTTCTCTTTTTCTGCATGAGGGGAGGGAGAGGGGGGGGGGGCGCCGATTAAGTGAAGCGGCCTTGCTGCATTGCAATTGACCCTGGGCAGTTGGCAGATGCAGGGATGACCCGTCATCCATGAGGAGATGAGATGGGAGGGGGTGGTGGGAGTAGAATGGGTGGGAATAGTTACGTGCTTCTATCTTGGCTACCTCCCTTGTAAGGGGGAAAAGCTCTCGGTACATAAAGATAGAAAACTATGTAACAGTTGCTTCTGCAATTACTGTTAATCCTACTTCTACTATTGCTACTACTACTACCATTATCACTACAACCACCACTACCATCATTACAACTACTACTACTACTGCTACTACTACTACTACTACTACTACTACTACTACTACTACTACTACTACTACTACTACTACTACTACTACTACTACTACTACTACTATCATCTCTATTCCTGCATTTATTCTATATATTTAATTACTTATTTATTCATTATTTTATCTATTTATCTATGAATTTTTTATTGTTTTTATCATTTTATTTATTCATTTATTCTTGTTTTTCTAATAATTATCACATTTAATTAATCAATTCATGAATTTATTATTCTATTTATTTGTTCTCTTATTTAATAATTGTTATTTATTTATTTATTTTATCTATCTATTTTCAATGCAGAAGCCTGGACCCAGGTCTGATCCACTTGTATCACGGAAAGAACTGTACAGGGCTGACCGGAAGCCACAAGTCGAATTGCTTCACTGTAAGTATCCTTTATTGCCTTCCTAGGGCTGCGATGGGGAAGAACCATTCACTTACCATAGGGGAACTAGTGCCTTCCTAGGGGGAAATCATTCCCCTTCCATTGGGGAACTAGTGCCTTCCTGGGGGGGGGGGCATTCCCTTACCATAGGAAAAATATTACCTTCCTAGGGGGAAAAAAACATTCCCTTCCCATAGGGGAAATATTGCCCTCCTAGTGAGAAATAATTCCCTTCTCATAGGGGAAGTTGCCTTCCTAGGGCGGAAACCATTCCTTTCCCATAAGGGAACTATTGCCTTTCTAGGGGGAATCATTCCCTTTTCATAGGGGAAATATTGCCCTCCTAGGAAAATCATTCCCTTCCCATAGGGAAACTATTGCCTTCCTAAGAGGAATCATTCCCTTCCCATATTTCATTCCTAGGGAATAGATTTACCTTCTTCGGGGGAAGTATACCCTTCCTAATGGGAATATCATATTTCTAGGGGGAAATTCATGTTCCTAGGGGAAATATTACTTTTCTAGGGGAAATTGGTCTTCCTAGGGGGAAACATTACATTCCTAGGTGGATTTACTTTTTCTATTTACCTTTTTTGTCTTCGTTTTTTCTCATCTCTCCCCTGTTTATATAAAAATAGAATATGTGTGTATGTCTATGTGTGTTGGGCTCACTTCACAGTGGAATATATTCTTTCTTCATTGAATCGTTTATGAAAAAATAAATAAAAAAAATAACATTGAATCTCGCATGATCTAACATTGAATCGCCAGACAGGTAGTTGGACCGAAATTATGAATTGAACACATCAGTGGACGGGAAATACGACCTTATGCTCCCTTCACCGAGAGCTGATCTCGATGTGGAGACTCCTTGTTCTTGTATGAGTCACTTGCGGAGATTATGTGCTAGTCGTCCGTTGCTCACCTTCGGTATTATGTTCTTCTCGCCTGTGTGGGTCTGCTTCCACGGAAGGGCGTGAGTCATTCCTGAAGGAGGTAGAATACGAAGGTTCCTCCGAGCTGGTGTCCTTCCTCTCTGTGTTCAAAGGAATTACTTTCTTCTTCTTCTTCTTCTTCTTCTTTTTTTTTTTTTTTTTTTTTTTTTTTTTTTTTTTTTGTGTGTGTGTGTCTTTTATATTGACAGAAAAAAATTCCACTCTTTTGTCCCTCCTCTCCTTTCTCTTATTTTTTCTTCTTCCTCTTTCTTCTTCACCTTCCTCTTCTTTTTTTTTCCTTCGCCTTCTTCTTCTCCATCATCATCTTCCTCTTCTTTTTATTGTCCTTTATCATCATCTTCTTCCTTTTCTTCATCATCATTTTCATATTCTTCCTCTTCTCCTTCTCCTTCATCATCATCTTTTTACTCTTCTCCTCCTCCTCTTTATCTTCTTCCTTTTCTTCATCTTGTTTTTCTTGTTCTCCTCCTTCTCCATCTTCTTTTCCTTCATCATTTTCTTCATGTTCTTGTTCTTTTTCCCTTGGATGAGGAATGAAGTCTTCTTTCTATCAATCTCCACGTTTACCTCACAAAAGGCAAGTAGCCCTTGTAAGGTACATGTCGGTTTTATAGAAATCACTTGACTTCTTCTCTTCCTTTGCGGTGGTTATGGGGTCATTTTATCACCATTCCATGAGGAAACAGATAATCGTTGTGGAGTGCATTATGTATGGTGATTTTCTAAGTTTACATCGTTCCTACATCAAGAGCCTGTAAAAACAAGGCCAAGGATAATTATCATATTAATGAAAACAGTAGTTATCATGATAACAGTAATGGTAATAATGATGTTCTGGGTGGATTTTTGCCTTCCCGTCCTTACCGCCCGCACCTGTGGACTGAGTGGTCTCCAAGTGATATTAGCAGGAATCCTCGTGGGCCTCGACCTGTGTGTGTGAGATAGGGGCCCAATCGGACCCGGTGGCCAAAATCGCCCGAAATCGTTAGGTCAGCCGATTTGGCCCAATCCTGCCCCAGAGGGTGAGAGACGACAGAGCACAATGAAGAACATGTGAGGAGCCTGGAACCAAGGCTGACCCTTTGAGATTTTCGGGTGATTTTGGCCACTGGCTACGATTGGGCCACTATCTCACCCACGAAGCCCCCTGAGGATATCTCTTGCAGACCACTCAGGCCAAAGTTGAGAGTGCTAGAGGCGGAAAGGCAAAAAACCTACCAGCACCTCAAATTTGGATGGGCTCCACGTATACACCCTTTGGTCCAGGTTCCTCACATCTACCTCACAGTGCTCTGTGCACGGCTCTCTCCCTCAGGGGCAAGTTTAGGCCGAATCAAACAAACTGACCATTTCCCTGTGAGATTTTCGGGAACTTGTGGCCACTGCCTCCTATTGGGCCACTATCTCTACCACAGGTCGAGGGCCACTAGGCTTCCTGCGGATATTACTTAGAGGTGACTCAGGCCAAAGGTGCGGGCGCCAGAGGAGGAAAGGCAAAACTCTAGCAAGAGCCTCAACTTTGGCTGGGCCCCACGCACACACCCTTGGCTCCAGGTTCCTGAGTTCGTTTGGATTTTTTTTTTTTTTCGTTCTAGAGTCATTTTGATCACTTGCTCCGATTAGGCCACCATCTCACCTACAGGTCGGGGGCCACCATTCAGGCCAAAAGTACGAACGCCAAATCGATGACCTGACGGTTTTTGGCCAAATCCGTGGGTTATCCCCACTTTCAATTTTGAGGGGGTCATTTTGGTCACTTGGTCCGATTGGGTCACCACCTCACCCACAGGTCGCGGGCCAACAGGCCTCCTATGGATTGCACAGGCCAAAGCTACAGGCGCAAGAGGCGTAAATGTGATATGATGATGATATGGTTTAACGTCACACACTCCCCCCTATCGGGGGGCTAGGACGGTGCCTCTCACAGAGGGCTTTGTAGCGTGGAATTTAATGAACCATGCCCTTGGTTCAACTTCGCTGGTGGCAGGATTCGAACCGCCCTCACCTCGACCTTCGCCGCAAATAACGACGCCCTAACCCGGCCAGCCAGCGTAAATGTGATAAACAAAAAAACTGCTGAAATTTAGCTGATCACCACGCACACGCCCTTGGGCCCAGGTTCCTCTCATCTACCTTGCCATGGTCTGTGCACGACTCTCTCTCTCTGGCGTAAGTTTGGGCCAAATCGGTGACCTGACGATTTTTTTTTTTTTTTTTTTTTTTTTTTTTATTTTTTTTTTTTTTTTTATTTTTTTTTTTATATTTTGGTAACTTACCCCGACTGGGTCACCACCTCACATACAGGTCGAGGGGCACCAGGCCTCCCGTGGATTGCACTTGGACACCACTCAGGCCAATGGTATGGGCGCCAGAGAAGGAAATGGGAAAAGAAAGAAAAATCAAATTTGTCTGATCGCTCTTAGGCACCAGGTTCTTCCCGTCTCCCTCGCCGTGCTCTGTGCACGTTTCTCTCCGTCTGGCGGAAGTTTGGGGCCCAAAACGGCCGACCTGACGATTTCGGTAAAGAATTCCTGACTAGGCCGAACGTCTAAGAGGGGGTTGTTCACACGTGTGAACGGGGTATTTGGTTGTTCGACAACCAAATATCCCGTTCACACCATTTTAAACACGTGTCTGTCGAACCGCGTTCGACGAACCGTTAGACAGTTTTAACTCCCTCTAAGGACCCATGCGAATGAAACGAGAGGCCGGCCGGCCGGCTAGTCATCACAAGAGTTTGTGCACTGAGGCCGGCCGGCTAAAGACACTATACGAATGGAAGATTGGGAGGCCGGCTTAGCAACACAATAATAGTATTTATAAGGATAATGGTAATGATGGTAATAGTATTGATATTAACATTATGATGATGATCGTGGTAATAGTAGTGATAAAGATAATAGTGATAATGGTGATAGTAATGATATGTGGTGGTAATGGTACGGATAACGACACTGATAATGGTAATAGTAATGATAAGAGTAATGGTAATAGAAATGATAACGATAGTGATAGTAATGATACCGGTAATAGTAATGATATTGGTAATAGTAATTACAACGGTAATACTAATTATAACGGTACTAGTAATGACAATAGTAATAGCAATGATATTGGTAATGTATATTGATAAAGGTAGTAATGGTGATAAGGACAACGGTAATAGTAATAATAACGATAATAGTAATGATAGTGGTAATGGTATCGATAATAGTAATGGTAATTGTAATGATGGTAATAGTAATGGTAACGGAAATAGTAATCATGGTAATAGTAATGATAATTATAGTGGTAAAAGTAATGATAACGGTAATAGTACTGGTAATAAGAATGATAATAGTAACGGTAACGGTAATAGTGATAACGGTAATATTAATGATTATGGTAATAGTAATGATAATGATAATGGTGATAGTAATGGTAACGCAATAATGATAGTGGTAATAGTAATTATAACGGTAATAGTAATGATAACGGTAATCTTAATGATAATGGTAATAATGATGGTAATGGTAATAATAATGATAACGGTACGAGTAATGATAGTAGTAATAGTAATTATAACGCTTCTCTCAATCTGCGTTCTACCTCCACCTCCATTCCTCCCTTTCTCAACACATTTGCACCCAAGTATCTAAAACTATCCACTTCCTCCAGTCGCTCTCCCTTAATACTCACTTCCAGTCTGCTGCCACTTTCACCCCTTGTACATCTCATCACCTTACTTTTACCCACATTAATAATAACTTCCTTCCTTCGCACACTTTCCTAAACTCTGTCACTAACTTCTTCAATTCCTCTGTTCCTGCTGCAAGCGCAGTGTCATCCACAAACAACAACTGGTTTATCTCCCACTTTTCTCCATTTTCTTTAACCATCTCCAATCCCTGACCTACTACCTTTGCATTTACCTCTCGCACCACCCAATCCATGTATAAATTGAACAGCCAGGGTGACATAACACATCCCTGACGAAGTCCCACCTTTACCTCAAACCACTCACTCTCTCCATTTCTAATCCTAACACACGCTCTACTACTCTCGTAAAAACTCTTGACTGCTCTTAACAGCTTTCCTCCTATCCCATATATCTGCAAAACGTCCCACAGTGCCTTCCTCTCTACCCTGTCATGAGCCTTTTCCAGATCCATAAAAGCCCAAAAGACATCCTTACCTTTTCCTATAGTTTTCTCACATATCTGTCTTACCACAAAAATCTGATCTACACAATCCCTACCTGTCCTAAACCCATACTGTTCCTCACCAATTACTCCTTCTGTTCCTCTCCTAATTCTCTCAATCAAGATCCTCCCATAAGCCTTCCCAACTACACTTAACAAACTGATCCCTCTGAAACTACTACACTCACACTTGTTCCCTTTTCCCTTGTAAAGAGGAACTATACAGGTACTCCTCCAGTCTTCCGGCACTCTACCTTCTCTTAAACAAACATTAAATAGCCTCACCAGCCAGTCCACCATCACTGTACCTCCTTTTTTCAGACATTCTGCATGGCATTCATCCAACCCAGTTGCCTTACCTGCCCTCATCTTAACAACTGCATTCACTTAATCTTTCCTTATTTCTCCTCCATTTTTCTCAATCATCACGGTAATTTTCTCAGCGCTTCCCACTGCAACTACCACTCATTATAATGGTAATAGTAATTATAACAGCTGTAATAATGGTAATAATAATGATAGCGGTAGTAATAGTAATAATGATACTTATAGTGGTAATAGTAATAATAATGGTAACAACTGCCTTCACTTCATCTTTCCTTATTTCTCTATTTTTCTCAATCATCACGGTAATTTTCTCAACGCATCCCACCGCAACTACCACTCATTATAATGGTAATAGTAATTATAACAGCTATAATGATGGTAATAATAATGATAGCAGTAGTAATGGTTATAATGATACTTATAGTGGTAATAGTAATAGTAATGGTTATAATGGTAATAGTTATGGTGGTAATGATGACAATGGTTCCACAGTTCTTTTTATATAGTCGCATCATTTTCCTCTCACAACAAAATATTTCTGAAAATTAAAATTTCTACATGCTTCATACAGAAATCAATAAAACAACAAACCCAGTAACATAAGCTATATTGCCTTACATCATCCTTGACCTATTGGTAATTAGGATGTACAAAACGATTTGATCACAATTACTTAAACATTCGTCAAACATTAATTTCGGTGACTCATTATACAATCTACTAATAATTTGGGTTAAGTCTCCTTGCACTATCTTTTCGTTGTTTAACTGACAAATCCAAAAACCTGTATCTGGAACATTAGGTCCTGCATTGGACACGAATTCAGACATTAAAGCCTTGTTCACACTAGCGGTTTCAACGGCTGTCTCCTCTGGGGCAACGTTAGGACAAATTGGCCGACATGACTATTTCGCTCAAAAATTACTATGAGGTGTTTGGGTCATTTTGGTCACTGGCTCCGTTTGGGCCACTATTTCACCCACAGGTCGAGGGCCACGAGGCCTATGGATATAGTTTGGAGACACACTCAGGACAAAGATGCAGGTGACAGAGGAGGAAAGGCAAAAATCCAACCAGAGCCTCAACTTTGGCTGGGCCCCACGCGCACGCCCTTGGATCCAGGGGCCGAATTTATAAAAGATCTTAACCCTAATTTATAAAAGATCCTAATCCTAATGGCGGAGATTTTACCTAAATCCCTATGTCGGCGACCTAAATGCTTATGTCTAGGCATAACCTCGGCATTATGGACAGCTAATTTAGGTAAAGTCTATAAAAGATCATAACCCCTAGGTCTAGATATAAATCTTCAAAATGGAGATTTTACCTAAATCAGCTGTTCATAGTGCCGAGGTTATGTCTAGACATAAGCACTAAGGTCGCCGACATAGGGATTTAGGTAAAATCTCCGGCATTAGGGTTAGGATCTTTTATAAATCAGGGTTAGGATCTTTTACAAGGTCGGCCCCAGGTTCCTCACATGTACCTGACAATACTATGTGCACGGCTTTCTTCCTCTAGGGCAAGATTGGGCCAAATCGGTCGAGCTGACGATTTCGCTCAAATATGCCTGCTTTTCTAATTATCATAAGGGATCATGAATATAAGCCGGGAAGCTAAGGACACATACGAATGAAAGGAGAGGCCGGCCGGCTAAGGACCCATACGAATGAATAGAGAGACCGGTAGGCCGACCTATCAACACAAAGAATTAATTAGAGACCGGCCGGCCGAGGATCCAGAAGAATGAAGGCAAAGACCGGCAGGCCGGGGAAAGCATAGGATTAGAGGCCGGTTGGCCGGGGACCATATAGGATTAGATAGAAGCCGTCCGGGTACCACATATGAATTAATTGAGGCCGGCTGGCCGGCCGAGGACGCAGAAGTGAATAGAGAGGCCGGCTTAGGACTACACGGAGAATTGAGGCTGGCCAGCTGGGAACGTAATAGAGGCCAAAAGCTTGTTTCACACGTATCGACTTTTCGCCGTGCGCCGTCCATGACACTACGTCGTGCGCTAAAATAACCATGGATGTCTCTGGACACTTTCACATGTGGTCGAAGTAGTGACGTGTGAGAGCGTCCATAGACACCCATGGGTATTTGAGGGCACGACGGCAAACGGCGAAAAGTCGGTACGTGTGAAACGACCCAATGATTCCGACGGAGGGCGATTCTGACGGAATTGGACGGAATCAGAAGTAGGGCGGTTCTCCGACAGATAGACGGGGCACAAGAAACGGACAGAGGACGGTACAAAAGGAATACGACGGACGGACGAGATCCAGCGACATAGACAATATCCTTTGGAATGGGAACGAGGTGCTGATAACTGACAGACGTCTGATATGATATGGTATCGTAAGTATTATTGAGACAGAGAAGTTTGCAGGAGTGGAGTGGCAGATGCTGGCACATTATTGAGGAGATTGAAAAAGGGTTTTGTTCAGAAGTGGACACCGAATAGTTTAATAAGTATTAATTTGATTGTCTCCAATTATGATTGCAGATTAATCTCCAATTAATCAACAATGCTAATCACTCTTAACCCCTATTCTCAGGCTACCCTCCTTAAAATCTCCCCATTACCTCCTCAGTGGTTCCTCTTTGGTGGTTTATTAGGATAGAATCGCTGGTTATTGGAAACGGAATTAAATGTGCAATCGTTTTGTTATGGTATTTTTTGTGTGTGTTTGTGTTTCCGTAATTATAATATACAGGAAAGGAGCAACACTCGTGGTGTCCCGTCTCCTACTCTCCAGTGTATCATTTCATGCTTTATATTCACGTGTGGTTTCAACTTTTAATATATCCTTGATTTCCAGCTATATTTAGATTTGAATCTATGTACTGTTCCAGGATAGGCTATATCGCCTTCTAAGCCATTCTAAGTATCTAAACAGAAACCTGTATTTCTTCACTTCCCTTAGACATATATATGCGCGTGTGTGTGTGTGTGTGCACGTTTAATGACAATGTATTTATCTTTTATCTTTAAGGTATGATCTGGGTATACGGTACGTTTGTGTGCGTGTTTGCTTAAGCATGTGTGAGGCATGCTGTTATAGGCCCCTGATAAGATTACATTATTTCCAAGGTTTTCTCTACTACATACATGTGAACAGGAATGGTGAGTTCGGCTATGCGCTACAAGTTGATCAGCTAATTAGTATTCAGTTGTGAGATGGCAAGATTAAGGGAAAAAAAGATTGATACAATAGTGCCAAAGATCATTTACCACAACAATACCACGGTGACCTAATGCATAGATTTTGTCGCAGAAAGTTGATTAACATCATCGTAATATCCCTCTCCATCTACCCTTCCAATCTATTTACAGGTATACAAACAACATTGCTCATTGTGAGAAATTTACGTACATAATTGATTCTATTTTATCTAATTTTTTCCTTCTTCAGACGAAGTACGCGGCTGAGGGTCACAGCAAGATCATGTCAAGGAAGTATTTCGAATCCCAAAACAAAATTAATCAGCTTCTGAAACCACCGGAAGAACACTAAAGCCAGAAGCCCCATTCCATGACTATGAAGCCGATTCTATACAAGTTCCAGGCTCCAGAAAGGGATTAATTTATTGTATTTTTTATTTTATTTATCTTATTTTATTTATTCATTTACTATTTTTGAGAATTTCGTGTAACCTATGGAACTGGTCTCACCGCACGTGTCAGAACTCTTGGATAAACAAAAAGTTATCAGAATTATTCTTTTTATCTTATTTATTTACATAATTTATTATTCATTTCTCTATTTATGTTTTTATTCCACTTATATTTATTTTTTCTTTGCGCAATGGATGTTTGTTTTCAATAAATCCTTCCCATCCGTAACAATAGCAACTTGTTTGTCGAACCAAAACTTTCCTGCGGAAACATATAAACCTTTTCATCTTGAGATTTTCTGCGGTTTTCTGAGGTCCCTTGGGATCTCCTGTGACCTTGTGATTTCCTGGGGCCTTCTGGAGACTTCTGGGGTCTCTTGGGACCTTGTAGTCTCTCGGGGCCTTCTGGGGATCTCCTGGTGTCTTCTGGGGTATCTTAGGGCCTTCTAGGGATCTCCTGGAGTCTTTTGTGGTCCTCTTAAGCCTCCTGGGATTTACTACTACTGTACATCTCAAGGCCAGAGCCTCCTGGGGCATGGGATTCCTGAAGTCCCGCTCTTCTGGAACATAGACGTCCTTTGGCCGAAGAATCGTATTCTTAAACGAGATTTTGGGGGTCTCTGTGATTATAGTCCGTATTGCCTCTTGGCATATGTGTGCTAATTCTATACCCTTTTCAGGCTCGATTATTAACGTAAAGGGTGTTTTGATCTGGTGTCTTTTGGGAGACCTGGCTTCCCCAGATCTGGAATTCTTGGGCTCTTGGTTCCTTTTGGGGCTTATACCTATATGGGGTGAGTTCCCAGTAGGCTGGGGCTCCTGGGGTTAAATCCCCCCCAGTTACTCGATAATCCTTGGGTTTAGGCTTTCTGTGGCTTCTTAAAGCCTTCCTAAGCCCTGGGATTTAGCCTGGGCTTTGTGTAGTCACAGCATCCTTGTGTCTGGATACCTTAAAGGTACGTTTTTCTCGGTGCGATTAGCCTACTACCTCAGCCATTGGCGGGTGACGCGTATCCTTCATGACATCACATCTGGGTAAACGCGTTGGTTGTAGGTCCGGTTAGATTGATCAGCCTTGTACTTTGCAGCTCGAAGCAAAAGCCCCATCATTCAAAAACAAAGAATTAGTGCATTAGACAATCGTTTGACGATCACCATTGAGCCATGTACTTTGCAGCTCGAAGCAAAAGCCCCATCATTCAAAAACAAAGAATTAGTGCATTAGACAATCGTTTGACGATCACCATTGAGCCATGGACGATCATCGTTGAGCGAAAATCACACCGGGCAAAACGTATCTTTAGGTGTGGGATGTTGGTCCCGTTTCCAAGAACCGTAGGTACATTTAGAGATGAAAGTACTGCTACACTTTCTATGTGGTGTCTCTAGTAACGGGGGGCGTTGACAAATTGTCTAGTTTATTTCAGTTAGCCTGACACCTTTTGTAATCCTGTGTCATATCTATTTCGCCAATTCACATGGTAGCAAAGTGTTGAAAGAAATCGATTTCTCTCAGTTGTACTTTGACAAAAAAAAAAAAAAAAAAAAAAAAAAAAGCACCGGGTAGCACGTTTGTTTGCATTGTACAAATCAGTGGTCCCCAATATTTTCCTATTTACATTTACCCTAAGATATATATGAATGGTATATTCTGTATGTATTGAATACATGAAACGAAGATTTTTTTTTCTGAATTGCAAAAATAAATAAACTAATAAATAAATTAGTGTGTTTATTGCCATTTTCTTTGGTTTTCCCAGTATTCTCCCATTATTTCATGTGCCTTCATTATCCCCTTACTACTTCATGTAGCTCCTCTCCATTACTCCATGTGTGGTGATTGGTTTAATGACGAAACATCTCGTTGTACTGGCGATGATCCTAGAAGAATGATACTAGTTACTAGCATCGCACTCTGGCGTCGTACGCTGGCGTCGCGCGCGTAGGCCCCTATTCAGGAGGAGCGAAGCGATAACATCATTAATTTCTTATTGAGGTAAGGCTTTCCTTGTCGAGAACTAATGTGTAGCTTGACCCCGCTGACCCTCAATAAACGAGGGCCTATTCAGTGAGGGCCAGATGTCCTAAAGAGGGCGTTTCTGAGTCCTGATGCTATTGGTTGGCATATTATAAGCAGAAATAAACTTAGCCAACCACAGATGATGGGGTCCAACTTTCAGAGAGAAGTCAGTCTAAGCCTGTTATCATCTTTGTAGCTGCATCTCCCTTCGATGACTAGCGTGTACATGTGCGCACGTACTCATATGCTTCAACGTGGTACTGTCGATCAAGACTACCGTCTCCCTAGGGACATTCATTGTTCAGTGACCAAACTCATCGACTTTTCTTGACAACGTCCGTTTAACGACAATATATTCTCGGCATCTCAGGTCAAACCCTCTACTTTGAACAATGGCCTCGCTGCATCTCGGGTCAAGCGACGCCCTAACACCTGCGCACACGGACCTCGCGCCTTCTAGACAGCAATTGAAGCGGTGTGGGTCAAAGGGCCTCACGTTCTCGACATACAATAGTCGCTCAAGCCGAGCGACGAAACCTTTTTAATTTTTCCTATGATATGGTAACGTTACATATGTATATATTATGTTTCTGGCAACCCTCCGAGCTTTGCTGGGAGCTTGCCGTGTATTTTGTAGTTAGATCTAAACTTGGAGAATTAAAGCCAAAAACTTCGCCCGAGTTTCTTTCACCACCAATTCCAAATGTAGTGTACCACAACCTACATTCTGGTGGGTAGCGGAAGGATTACGACTACGGAGACTACGACACTACACCTACATTCTGTTGACCGACAGAGGGATTCGAATCTACACTTTAACTTCTACAGTCGTGGACATCGAAGCAGCAGTGCAACACTAATTCCTTCGAAGCACCTTCCAGCTTTCCACTTACGAGCCAAAAGCACCGACGCTCTTCGCTGTTTCGCCCACCTCAAAGCAACTATAGAAGCACCTTCCAGCATTCCACTTATGAGCCAAAAACTCCGACACACTTTGCTGCTTCGCCCACCTCAAGCAACTACGATACGAAGCCCTACTTCTACGCTGATCCCTCTTAGCTGCATTCTCCACCACCCGCGACGTCTGCCGCTCCACCACGTCAACATAGAGATGCATTCCCCAACATCTACAAGGAAATCTCCATCAGAGGCATTTCTCAACCACCACGACAACACAGAGACGTTGGACTACCTTTCACCACTGCACGAGTCGGACCATCTCCCCATTCTCCAACATCGCATCACGCTACGCACGATCATCTCTACGTACCAACGATCGTCGTGGCATTTACAAGCAACGCTTCTCCACTTCCCGCTTCTAAGCTGCACAAGAATCTCTTTCACCTTTATCTCATTTTTGTATATAGAAATATATCTTGATTGCATATTTTCTATTTTTCCACAACCAATTGCTAATCCCCCTCCCTGTTTCCAGCAGTGCATCCTTCCATCTTTTCGCCCCACTGCAACCCCATCACCGCCGTACTCCAACATCACATTGGGTAATTAGATATTTTCCCGTTTACACTGCCACCTAGGAGCAACACAGTCTCCACACATATTCTTTTAATACATGAACGTGTTCAAAACCCTCTCTGGCCTGACAAACACACCCTATACACGAAGCCAAGCTACATCTCCACCATGCCCCCCCCTTCTACTTCCAACACTTCAGACAATTCAACTCTACCCACAACACCATGGCAACGCAGAACCTCATCATAGTCATTAAGGACGAAACAATTTTACCACTCTTTAACGGCAGGGACATTCCTGTACACATCTTCCTCACCGAGGTTCACTCAGAAACACTGCATAGGAATGTCACAGACGACAAAACAAAATATATACATCTTTAGCTGGGTGACGTCATTCAGTCTGACTTATTTGAGGAAACACATTCATTTGATACATTTGTAGAACAATTTAACACACCCCGTGCACTAACACTACTCAAAATCAATTAAAGTGCATTAAAGTAAAAACATAAATAAAACTCATACAAAAAGGAGAGATGATCTCATTCAACATCACCTTTATTGAGATATACAAAAAGACTATTTATACACACTTGTTCGTAACTTCCCTTGTTCTGGCCACTCTACCACTCTACCTTAAAACATTAACGGGGGAGTGCGACACATGTAACCTTCAGATATCCCACTAATATCCCCCATTAACTCATGTACCCCCAATATCCCCCCATTATTACCAGCATTCCCCCATTACTTCATGCTCCCCCTATACCTCCACTACTTCACGTACCTCTCCCTTCATTACTTCATGTGCTCCCCAATACCCGCCCCCCCACTTCATGTACCTCCCCACCATTACTTTATGTGCTCGCCTTCCCCCTTTCAGAAATGTGACCATAACCCCATGATGGTGGAGAGTCAATGAGTGATATGATGCTGTTATGAGGTGACAGGGTACGAAGTATGAACCCTGAGGTACTCCTCGAACGCTCATTTAAGTGTGACTTCTGTATTCGTTGTTTAAGTCACGACCTCATGTCTTGGATTTAGAACCTAGATAGTTGGGATCTTTAGTTTTTTAGTTAATCTTGGTTCTCTAAAATCCTTCCGCCGTTGAATTCGTTAAAAAAAATTAACGGACGTGCTGCTGTCGTCGCAATAGAGGAACACACACACAGTATAGAAGAATATCCAACATCCGCTCCTATTCAGAACTGGACTAAAACTAAGAACGACTGGCCATATACCCACCCCAAGGATAATCTAAACCAGAACATTTAGAGAGTTCAAAACAAATACAGTGTGAGTTCGAACTGAAGAACAAGATGAAATAGCTAGAATTAAAATCTCGTCTAGTTACACACACAGACATACGCTATACACACGCGCACGCACCCACACCCACACCCACACCCACACCCACACCCACACCACACACCCACACCCACACCCACACCCACACCTACCCACACCCACACACACACACACACACACACACACACACACACACACACACACACACACACACACACACACGAAATATATTTCACTCTCTCTGAAGGACATAATGGTATCTTCCTACTCCTCTCCCCCTCCTCTCTTCCCCACCTCCTCCTCCTCCTCCTCCTCCTCCTCCTCTCCCCCTCCTCTCTTCCCCACCTCCTCCTCCTCCTCCTCCTCCTCCTCCTCCTCCTCCCTCGAGGTGATAAGAGAAGCACGGTGTTGCTCAATTCGCGCTTCTTGATAAGAGAAGGCTAAATGACGTCATTATCTCACTGATCGTACGATTCCTTGTCATAACGGGGAGTTCCACGCCTTCCTCCCTAACCAACTTTCTTCCTCCACCTCTTCCTCCTCCTCCTCCTTCTCCACGAGCCGTCTCGTCCCCCACCCACACCTCCCACGTGGTGTTGAGTGTCAAGGCAGACAGTGGAGAGTGCCTCATAAGTTTAGCTATGCATAGTCATGTGCTACAGTACTATTAGTGATGATACTGTTAGTATTGATAATGCTATTGTTGCTACTACTATTACTACAGTGGAAGGTGCCAAATAAGTATGGTCGTACTTAGCCTTGTACTACTGCTACAAGTGATGGTGATTCTATTATTAGTAATGATACTACTGCTGCTACTACTACTAATACTACTGTCAATACTATCTCTCCTCTTCTATTTCATTCTCTTTTCCTGAAGTTTTTTCCTTTTCTTCCTCTTTGTCCTCTTTTTTTATCCTCTTTCTCTTTCCATTTCTCCATCTACTTTTCCTTATCTTTCTAATCTATTCTCTTTCTCCTTATTCCGTATTTTCTCATCCTGTCTCAAGAGCGCATGTACATAGGGCAAAGGTGACGGCTTCGGGTGCACCTATGCGTCTCCTGGCGTAAACTCTTCACCTTCTTCTTCCTTTTCTTTTCTTTCATTCCTCTTTCACCTCCTCATTATGAGCTGAAGATCAGTTTTAACATGTGCTACCCAACATACTGCTTCACTCGTTAAATATCTCCTTTCATCAAATCTATGACTCCGCCTCTTTGGTGTGATGTTGTCCTCAAGGATAGAAGCGCTGGTTATTGGCGAGATAATCACCCCCACCCCACCCCCCACCCACCCTCAACGGCCATCCAACACCCGAGACGTGAGCGGGTCACCCTCATCCCGATCTCTGACATAAATCGGTTTTGCCGAAGAACCCGAAGACAAGTAGAAGACATACTCACTGATTTTGATCCCAAAGCCAAAAGGCGTAGAGGACCACTATTTGGGGGTTCCAGAAAACCTAGACATATTGTACTTGCACCTTACATCTTCTCGCAGGTACGATTCGGCCTGTCAGTAGGAACAGCCGTCTTCTCCATTCCGTGCGATCTACGAAGACTCCCTCTTCATTTACTGTAATTCTTCATTAGTTGTTATGTTGTGCTTCTTGAGTGTCTCCACCACGTCATCCCTCCATTCGTTCTGTGTTCTTCCTCTTGATCTTCTTCTGTCTGGGGACCACTGAAAGCCGAAAACTTGTATTTCGTTGGTTGTTTTCATTCAGTGATGACATGTGTGTCTAGGAGCTTGGGAAACAGTATTTCATAAATGTAAACCATAAATGTAAAGCCACGTTCTTTCTTCTTTAGTCAAGCTTGAGGTCCTATACCCTGACAAGCTTCCAGTCCTTGAATATGTGGTGCAGTTTTGGTTTCCGTCCTATAGAATGGATATCAAATCACTAGAATCAGTACAGAGGAGGATGGTCTAAATTATACAAGGGCTTAGAAATTTACTATACGAAGACAAGCTTAGGCACCTTAAGTAAGTAAAGATATTAGAGAAATTAATTAGATAAAAATAAATTAAACAAATAAGAATGAAATTGATAGATAGATAGAATAGATTAGATAAATGCACAAATCGGTCAGATAGATCAAGCAAATAAATTATTACAATATATCAAGTAAATAGATTAGTTCAAATTAGACAAATTATTCAAATTAATTAAATAAATTAATGATAAAGAACATAAAAGGTGTTTCGTTTCTCCAACTCTGTCTCCAACTCCAGCACGTGTTTTGACGGCCATTTAGCCCTTTTGACAAGGATCCGCGCGTTTTATGACTTACGTATCTGAATCATACCTAACTTATGTGAATCATACCAACTTCACCAGATTTTTGCCAAATTGTGTTTCGCCAAACTGTATTTCATCAAACTACATTTTGACAAATTCCACTTAGCCAAAAATTTATTTTGCCAAATTTCATTACGTCAAACTCCCTATCCTAAGCTAAAGTTAACTAATCTAAATTAACATAAGAGAATTTGGCGAAATGCAATTTGGCGATATGGGAAATCACCTGCTTTATGTCAATCCCCCCCCCCCCAATCTGCCCCCCCATCTGCCCCCAGCTACACTAGTCCAACCATTCACCATCGTCATTGTCACCCCACCCATCGCATGGGAATCTGGAACTAAGGCCCTGTTCACACTAGCGGTTTGAACGACGCGGAAACCGCGGCGATACCGCATAGTCAAGGACAAACAGCGCGGTTGTGTGTGAACGCTTCCAGTGAGTTACACTGTAATTGAACCTCCGCAGTTGAAACCGCTAGTGTGAACAAGGCACATTTCTAACTAGTCTTCATTTGTAAGTTATGTAGGGAGTGTTACCGTTTAAAGGGAGACTGGACAGTGAGCTACTTGCAAGTTAGAAGGAACCAAATCTACAAATTTATTTCTATTTGACAACTCACTATCCTACTCCCACGCGGCTGGAAGTGAGAAATCCGTGGTAGGGCAAAATCCTGTCAGTTACTCCAATTCTATTTTACTTTTTTATTTTCTATTATATATATATATATATATATATATATATATATATATATATATATATATATATATATACATATACATATATATATATATAAATATATATATATACATACATATATATATATATATATATATATATATATATATATATATTTTATAAATATATATATATATATATTTTTTTGCCGCCGTTGAGTCGCCTCCCCGCCTAGCCAAGGCTGTCGGAAACCAACGTGGCAGGTCCGCAGCGGGTCCCGGCACTCGAACTGACAACCACCAGCTCATGAGTTCATGACGGTATACACTGTGCTACGCGCGGGCCTCCATTTTTGACATCACCCAATGAATCCTCTGAATGATGCAATCTCCTTGATGAGTGATTAGTCTGCATCCGTTGTGGTTTGACAGTTGGTCATGTGATCATCACACCATATGCTGAGAGCCAATAGGGTCTGGACCATCGAAGTACGACACGTCCCCTGGCCCAGTTGATGTACAGTAGTAGGGTCACTTTAGGAGAACATCAGGTGTGATATCGTGGAACTGAGGTCCCAAGGGAAGAAGAGAAACTGATGCAACTTCAAGACAGTCACCATTTGTTCTACCAGAGACAAAGAGAAGGCAAAATCCAATTGAGTAGGATTTTCCACCAAGAGATTGCTGGTAACATGATGAAATTCAGTGGCGCATCAAAGAGGCCAGAACAGACTGTGATTTAACTATGTAACACAAGGTGGTGAGGAGACTACACCAAGAGGCGCTGAGTAGCTGCGGGCCTATTATGCACTAGGACTGATGGGGCGGGTAGCAGACACTACTGGGAATCGGAGAGTGGTGCGTGATTCGGACCCACATCTAAGCAAATGCGATCCAAGCACGCTTCCCATTATACCACCAGCATACATAAGTATATAAAATACACACTAAAAACAAGTCAAGTTTATGCACTAGATTTAACAGAGTTTAGATGACGTTATCAAGTCCCTCTATGGTGATGTAAGTCAGCTAATGGCTTAAGAAAAACTTAATTACATGTTGGTAATCGGTGACTTCAATGCTAAAGTGTGAAAGATGACGAAAGGTGACTCACGCACTGCAGTGGAAGTTTGAAGAGGGTGAGAGAAATGACAGAGGCGAGATGACAGAGGCTAATTTTACAGAGAACTACAACATGAGAATAATGACCACTTTCCTAAAACCTTGAAGGTCGTCAGTGAACAAGATGTCCAAACGGAAAAAAATAGACTTCATATTAAGAGATGAGACCAAGAGTATTAGCAGCGTTACTATTATAGGTACATAAAGAATATATCATTTGTGTCTATAGAATGGTAGGTTACATAACTAAATTCAAATTCAAATCCGAAAACAGTTCATTCTCAGGATGAAATAAGGCCTGATAGGATAAAGGAAAAAAAAAAAAACAGAAAGAGAGAGAGAGAGAGAGAGAGAGAGAGAGAGAGAGAGAGAGAGAGAGAGAGAAATCAGGTGTATGTATGTGTGTGTGAATCACCATGGTTTGATTCACTGTTGCCTTGGGTTATAACTCATAGATCGTAATGTCTGATCCATAGGTAAAATATATGTGTGAGCGTATGTGTGCGTACGTGTGTGTGTGTGTGTGTGTGTGTGTGTGTGTGTGTGTGTGTGTGTGTGTGTGTGTGTGTGTGTGTGTGTGTGTGTGTGTGTGTGTGTGTGTGTGTGCGCGCGTTTCTACATATTTCTGCACAAATCACCACACCTCAATCAGTACATGACTGACATGTGTCGCCAACGTCACAGCGTGACGTCACACTGCCTCCTCGTACACCAAGTGAAGCAACACAGAGGCTTCAGCGGAGGCAGATGATGCAACTGTCGTCATAATTTCAGGATGTTGTCTGAAATTTCCCACATCAACGCGTCGTCTATGATATACATCCGTTTGAGTGTACGTGTGTATGTTTGTGTGCGTATGTGTACTTGTGTGCGTATGTTAACGTGTAGACGTGTATGTGTACTTGTGTGTGTATGTTAATGTGTGATGTGTGTGTATGTGTGTACGTTTGTGTGTATGTGCGTGTGTGTGTATGTGTGTGTGTGTGTGTGTGTGTGTGTGTGTGTGTGTGTGTGTGTGTGTGTGTGTGTGTGTGTGTGTGTGTGTGTGTGTGTGTGTGTGTGTGTGTGTGTGTGTGTGTGTGTGTGTGTGTGTGTGTGTGTGTGAGTGTGAGGATCTTAAGGGCCATTTACACGGTCAAACAGTTTGACAAACCCGGTTTGTCAGACAAGTGTTTGAAGTGATGTTTGACCATGTGAATGGGGTATTTAGTCATCAAACACGTTTGTCGAGCGTGTTTGACAGCTAAATACCCTATTCACACGGTCATACATCACTTCAAACACTTGTTTGACAAACCGGGTTTGTCAAACCGTTTGGCCGTCTAAATGCCCCTTTACACCAGGAGGCGTTTAACTGTAACCGAAGTCGTCACCTCAGCCCCGTGTGGTGCTGAAAAAGAATCAGTCTGTAGTAGAATGCCATCTGACGTTGAATAAAGTCTTTAATATAACATGTGATACAATATGATATCATATAATACTATAACATAATATGATATAATATGATGTAATGTAACAAAAGATATAATGTGATACAAAATAAAGTAAAAATGTAATATAATAAAAACAATATAATAATACAACGTAACATAAATATTGTAATATAATATAATATGATACAATATGATAATATAATGAACTATAACATAATGTGACACAAGTGATGTAACATAATATGATATCATACAATGTAACATGATATAACATGATAGAATATGATTAAGTATAATATGATATGATATAAATTATATATTATGATATAACACAATATAATACAAAACATACATGCAGATGGAGTGAAAGAGAGAGAGAGAGAGAGAGAGAGAGAGAGAGAGAGAGAGAGAGAGAGAGAGAGAGAGAGAGAGAGAGAGAGAGAGAGAGAGAGAGAGAGAGAGGGAAAGAAAGACATAGAAAGAAAAAGAGGGAGAGAAAGAAACAGAGGGAAAGAGAAAGAGAGGGAAACAGATATATATATGTATATATATATATATATATATATATATATATATATATACATATACATACACACACACACACACACACACACACACACACACACACACACACAGACACACACACACACACACACACACACACACACACACACACACACACACACACACACACACACACACACACACACACACACACACATATATATATATATATATATATATATATATATATAAATAGATAGATAGATAGAGAGAGAGAGAGAGGGGGGGGGGAGAGGTTCAGATCCTAAGTCACAGGGGAGGCAAAGGCAAATTCTATGAACTTGCAGTTCCCGCAGTGGACGCCAGGGGCGCTGTAGGCGACCAAACCCTTTTTGCATTGCAGATGGCGTTCTCGGAACTCTTCCATAGGGATTTCTACAGTGTGGGAGAAATATGGCAGCTTACTTGGAAATGCATTCTGTTAAAACGGTTCACTTTTATTTATTTCTTATAATCATAGGTTTCATAGTTTTCACACTCCTATACACATACATACATAATACATATGTGTGTGTGTGTGTGTGTGTGTGTGTGTGTGTGTGTGTGTGTGTGTGTGTGTGTGTGTGTGTGTGTGTGTGTGTGTGTGTGTGTGTGTGTGTGTGTGTTTGTGTGCGTGTGTGTGTGTGATGCATATGATAGTTTGTGGGTAGAATTAACCCAAATGGACAAAAAATGAATTTAGGCCAAAAACATTATCATTAGCAGACGACAAAATGTTGTTTCAAAAACTGTCTAGTTTATACAACCGGGATTTATTGATAATGGGTGATTTCAATTTTACTGGCATTGATTGGATAACCCTTGAACATGGCCATATAGGTAGTCGCTTGATAGATTTTCTCGGTGACAATTACTTAGTTCAGCATGTAAAAGAGCCCACAAGACATGGAAACTTACTCGATCTATTGATCACTAGCCGCGAAAGCATGATAACTGATGTAGAAGCTGGTGAAACTATTGCAAATAGCAATCACAACTTATTTAAATTCAAACTGCTAACGATTTTTAGAATACTTGTGTATCTAAAATACCCGATTTTAGTAAAACTCAGTTCATAGGACTACGCTAAGCAGCTTACAGATTGGGAGGCAAAATTAAGCGAAAGCCCTGTAGGTCAGATGTAGGAAATATTTCAAAATACGCTAAGGTGATTCATACGTACACCCGTTTAGGAAGAGACGCCCCCCAAATCAAGCTCGGCCAAAATGGCTCGACAAAGAATCTGAAAATAATATTGCTAAAAAGACACAGTCTTATAAGAAATACAAGTGCTCGGATGTACCTAATGACTATCAAAGTCATGTAATAATACAGAGAGATTTAAAAAAGACAATAAAAACGAAAACGACAATACGAAATGAATATCGCTGATAAATTCAAAGAGAATCACATGAGGTTCTATAATTACATTGGAGATAAAAAGGTTATTAGGAATCACATTGGCCCACTATTACCTGCTGACGGTCAACTTGAGTATTCAAACGAAGGAATGTGTGATATTTTAAACAACTATTTTAGCTCAGTATTCATAAACGAAACACCTCAAAGTGAACTTAGAACTAAAACCTGTGAAAAATCTGGGGTGAACCTACTCACTACGGTGAATATAACAAAAGAAAAAATTAAAAGGGGTACAGAGAAACTCAAAATTAATAAAATACCAAGGCCTGACGGTTGGCATCCAAGATTCTAAAAGGAAATGAAAAATGAGATTGTTGTTCCATTAGAAATTATTTTCAAGAAATCCATCATATCCGGAGATGTCCCCCCCAAAAAAAATGGAAGCTAGCTAACGTTACTCCAATATTCAAAAAAGATGACAAAAAGAAACCAAATAACTACAGGCCTATAAGCTTGACTTCAATCATAGGAAAAATGGTGGAAACTACAATTAGAGATGCTATCGAGCATCACTTAGAGAGTAACTGTTTGATTAATGATAGCCAGTATTGATTCAGACGGAAACGTTCTTGCGTGACTAACTCGAACTCTACAACACAGTTATCTCGAATTATGACAAAAGAAACAATATAGATTTAATATCTAGACTTTGCAAAAGTTTTTGATACCGTCCCCCACGAAAAGCTACTCACTAAATTAGCTTCACACGGAGTGGTAGCCTATTAAGCTGGACTAGAAATTGGTTAAATGATCGAAAACAGAGAGTTATTTTAAATGGAAAAACTTCTAGATGGAAAAATTTTATGAGTGAAGTTCCTCAGGGTTCCGTTCTTGGGCCACTTCTATTCATTGTATATGTAAATGATATAGACCACAGGCTAAAATCTACTGTTTCCAATTTTGCTGATGATACAAAACTGTGCGGAATGGCAAATGATCACTTAAATGAATTAGATATTCAAGAAGATATAAATAAATTACAGCAATGGTCTGAAAAGTGGCTAATGAAATTTAACACAAGTAAATGCAAGGTAATGCACATAGGTAAAAATAACAGTAAGTACGATTACAAGTTATTTGGAAATTCGTTAACAAAAGTGGATAGTGAAAAGGATCTCGGCGTAATTATCAGTAACGATCTCGAATCATCTAAACAATGTATATCAGCCTCTGAGAAAGCAAATAAGATTCTAGGACTGATTACGTGATCTTTTGACTTCAAAAGTTCATCTCTCATTAACAAGCTATATAAATCGTTAGTTCGCCCACATTTGGAATATGCTGTTTCCGTATGGTCGCCGAATCTCATTAAAGATATTGACAGATTGGAAAAAGTACAACGGCGAGCCACAAAACTGATTCCAAATATCAAAAATAAATCACACGAAAATCAACTAAAACATATGAATCTGTTTCCCTAAGAAAACGTAGACTCAGAAGTAATTTGATACAAGTCTTTAAGATTCTAAAGGGGATTGACAACATCAAAAGTGACAAAAATTTTACACTGAATGAGAATCCAACAAGAAATATTGGCCTCAAACTGTCAGGAAATAGATTTGATTTGGAAGTAGGTAGAAACCACTTTGCCAACCGTGTAGTTAATGAATGGAATAAACTCAGTGCAATGTAGTTTAGTTCGAAGCTTTAAGATTCGTTTAGATAAACATCTAAGCAAGATGTTGTAATGACTGCCATTTATCTTATATTATTTGTTTATTTGTTTGTTATTATTTGTCTGTTTATTATTTGCTTGATTTTCATTCATTAATGGATATCTGTCAACTGATTAATATTTACTATTTACCTGTTTGTTTATTATTTAACTATACCTATGCATTTATTTCATCTGTCATTATTTACATTATTATAATTTTTATTTATTTGTCTATTCTTATTTATTTTTCATTACTATATATATTTTCGCATCCGACCTAGTTATGGACCAAAAGGTCTCCTGTCGGTATGCTCCGCCTTTGTAATCCTTTTTAATATATATATATGTGTATATATATATACATATATATATATATATATATGCATATATACATATATATGTATACATATATATATATGTATAAATATATACATACACATATATATATATATGTATATATATATATATATATAATATATATATATATATATATATATATATATATATATATATATATATTCTTGTTTTGATGTTTACTGAATAGAAATCCGCAGTCCCACAGTAACCATCAACGGTCCTAGTCAGTGTAGGTCTTCCTATATCACTCGTTGGTAGAAGGAGGAAAGTGCGGATGAGGAGGAAGAGGAAGAGGTGTAGGAGGAGGAGGAGGAGGAGGAAGAGGAAGAAGAGGAGGAGGAGGAAGAGAAAGAGACTGTAAGTTTTAATCAATGTGTGGAATGATGCAGACGAGATTAACCTTTCAT
>NC_134792.1:3533049-3538049 GCF_046742065.1 Oratosquilla oratoria
TGTGTAACTGCGTGGTGTGTGTGTGTGTGTGTGTGTGTGTGTGTGTGTGTGTGTGTGTGTGTGTGTGTGTGTGTGTGTGTGTGTGTGTGTGTGTGTGTGTGTGTGTGTGTGTGTGTGTGTGTGTGTTAATGTGTGTGCACGTGTATATGTCAGTGGGTGTGTAAGCGAGTGTATTAATGTGTGTGTGTACATTAATGTGTGTGTATGTGTGTGTTAATGTTTGTGTGTTTATGTGTGTGCGCATGTATGTGTTAACTTGTGTGGAACTGTGTGAGTGTGTGTGTGTGTGTGTGTGTGTGTGTACGTGTGTGCTTGCGCGTATATTTGCATGTAACTTCATACATACATACATATATATATATATATATATATATATATATATATATATATATATATATATATATATATATATGCGAGTATGCATGATTGCCTGCACGTAAGTACGCAAACACACAGGTGTGTGCGCATGTGTACATACATGTATGTATGTATGTGCACGCGTGGATATGTGAACCACCTGTATACGTGACTCCAGTCATTCACAGGGAAGATCTTGTCTCCATTGCAGTCTCTCTCTCTCTCTCTCTCTCTCTCTCTCTCTCTCTCTCTCTCTCTCTCTCTCTCTCTCTCTCTCTCTCTCTCTCTCTCTCTCTCTCTCTCTCTCTCTCTCTCTCTCTCTCTCTCTCTTTCTCTCTGTCTATCTATCTCTCTCTCTCTTTTACCGAGAACGATAAACAAAACGGAAGGAAATTACGGAGAAATCTTGCGGCGACCGCCGCTCGGCCGCGGGAAGTTGGAGGTGGAACTGCCCAGCACCACCGGCCTCTGTCCGGCCGCCGCGCGTGATGGGGAAGAGAAAATTGAGGGTAAATGATGGAGGAGGAGGAGGAGGAAGGAGGAGGAGCAGGAGGGAAGGGGAGGGACGAGGAGG
The DNA here is from genome assembly GCF_046742065.1 of Oratosquilla oratoria. Classification (NCBI taxonomy): domain Eukaryota; kingdom Metazoa; phylum Arthropoda; class Malacostraca; order Stomatopoda; family Squillidae; genus Oratosquilla; species Oratosquilla oratoria. The sequence goes on from NC_134792.1 coordinate 3,533,981, forward strand.
AGAAGAGGAAGGAAAAGGAGGACTGGGAGGAGGACGGAAGAGGAGGAGGAGGAGAATGGGGAGGAGGAGGGGTGGGAGGCGGAGGAGGAGCAAGAAGAGGAGGACGAAAGGGAGGAGGAGAAGGAGGAGGAAGAGGGTAGGAGGAGAGGGAGGAGCAGGAGTAGGAGGAGAAAGGTGGAGGAGGGGGTAGGAGGAGGAGAGTTGGGAGGGGGACAGGGGGAGGAAGAGGAGGAGGAGGGGTGGGAGGAAGAGAGGGAAGAAGAGGAGAGGGGAAGGAATGACGAGGAGGAGCAGGAGAGGGTTGAGAGGGAGAGGGAGAAGGAGGAGGAGGGGTGGGAGGAGGAGGAGAAGGGGGAAGAGGAGTAAGGGGAGGTGGAAGGGTGAGGAGAAGGAGGAGGAGGAGGAGGAGGAGGAGGAAGAGGAGGAAGAGAAGAACTGTGGAGGAAAATTTGGAGTGGGAATGGAGGAACAAAGGGAGGTTTTGTTTTGGTGATTGCTTCTTGGTGGTGATGATGATGAAATCTGACTTCTTGATTCTATAATTCTGTATATTTTTTTCTTACAATATCTTTTTTTTGTCATTTTTCTGTTCTCATTTGGCTCTCTTCCAACTCTATTTCTATCATTCCATTATCACTTTATTGTGCTTATTGTTGTTATTGTTGTTGTTGTTGTTTTGTAGTTTTTCTGTGTTATAGTGTTGATTTGTCTTTTTTCTGTTATGTTATTATTTTGTTATTTATTTTTGGCTTGTTATTTTCTTGTGTCGTATTGTTGCTTAGTCACTTTTGTTATATTTTGGTTATTTTCGAATTTTTCTTTTTGATTGCGTTTTCTTTTACGTTATTTTTCATTTTCGTTTTCTTTTATATCTTTATCCATTTTCTTTTCCTTTTTTTCTCTCAATTTGGTGCTTTGTTTTCATTAATTGCAGAGAACTGTCTAGTATAGGCCCTATGGTCGCTTGCGGTCTCCTCCATTCTTATATTCTTATCTACGCTATCAATACATTTTTTCACCTTTCCACCTTTTCTTTCCTTTGTTCTTATCATTTGCATATTTTCTTATTCTTTATATTTGTAATGAATTTCACAAAGAAATATTATATCATAACTTCAAATCTATACGATATCTTAAAACTAACTAGACTTAATTTCAAATAGAAATAATTACCTTACTATATAACTAGCTAAACAACCAACTAATAATTGCCAGTAAAATTAACTATCTCTCCAACCTGTTAACTAGATTGCAAACTAATAACCTCTAGATCTTCAGCTAAGTAGCTAATTTATTAACAAGCTCATGATCTAATAAAGCTAACTGCCCATCTAACTAAACAACCAACCAACAAAGTCAGATTCTGTAAAGTGAAACGATTAATCGATTTATCAACAAACTCGTGAGCTAATTAAGTTAACTAAACTGTCCAGCTGACTCAGGAGCTAACCAACAAACTAACTGAGGCAGATACGGCAAAATGTCCAGTACTCGCTTCCTGGAAGCGTTCGAGCCAGTTTCTGAAATATTAATCTGTCACATGAAGAGGGCTGAGCAGGAGGAGGAGGAGGAGGAGGAGGAGGAGGAGGAGGAGGAGGAGGAGGAGGAGGAGGAGGAGGAGGAGGAGGAGGAGGAGGAGGAGGAGGAGGAGGAGGAGGAGGAGGAGGAGGAGGAGGAGAAGGAGGAGGAGGAGGAGGAGAAAGAGGACAAGACTGGGATAAAAGAGGAGGTGAAGAAAGAGAAGGAAGAAAAAGAGAGGGAAAAGGAGGAAGAGGAGGAGGAGGAGGTTGAGGAGGAGGAGATGGAGGTTGAGGAGGAGGAAGAAAGGAATAGGAAAATGAGCAATTGGAGGAGGAGGAGGAGGAGAAAGAGGAGGAGAATGTGATAAAAGAGGATATGGAGAAAAAGAAGGAAGAAAAAGAAGGAGAGAAGGAGGAGGAGAAGGAAGAGGAGGAGAAGGAAGATGTGGAGATGGAAGAGGAGGAGAAGGAAGAGGAGGAGGAGGTGAAGGTGCAAAACCCGGAGGAAGCAGAGGAGGAGAATAAGGAGGAGGGGGAAGAAGAAGAGAAGAAAGGAGAGGAGAACAAGAAGAAAGAGATGAAGGAGGAGGAAAAGAAAGAGGAAAAGAATAAAGGAGAGGAAAATGAGAAGAAAGAGATGAAGGAGGAGGAGGAGGAGGAGACGGAGGAGGAAGAGAAGAAGGAGGAGGAAGAGGAGAAGGAGGAAAGAGGGAGGTAGTCAAGAAAGAGGAGGAAAAAGAGAAGGAAGAGGAGGAGAAGGAAAGGTGGGAGGAGGCGGAGGAGAAGGAAAGGTGGGAGGAGGAGGAGGAGGAGGAGGAGGAGGAGGAGGAGGAGGAGGAGGAGGAGGAAGAGTGGATGATGTAACTGCCCTGTGACATGTCGCAACTGGTAGACAGACTATCTTTAAGTCTGGGCTGCTCTGGGTGATAAAGAGAGGGAGAGAAGAAGGGAGGGAGGGAGAGGAAGAGAGAGAGAGAGAGAGAGAGAGAGAGAGAGAGAGAGAGAGAGAGAGAGAGAGAGAGAGAGAGAGAGAGAGAGAGAGAGAGAGAGAGAGAGAGAGAGAGAGAGAGAGAGAGAGAAAGAGAGAGATAGAGAGAAAGAGAGAGAGAGAGAAGAGAAAGAGAGACCTTTGATCAAAGATAATGACACTTTCCTCAACAGTGATAAAACTTTATCAGCCAGACGAAAAAAACAACAACTAGGAAATTCCAAAGATAATTTAGAAATGCTTTTAAATTAAAAAAGAAAAGTCAAAACATGGCAATAAATATACACAAAGGAGAAAAAACAAATTCTATATCTGATATATTCAGATATAGAAATGAAAAATGCAAACACGCACAAACATGCAGACACACACACACACACACACACACACACACACACACACACACACACACACACACACACACACACACACACACACACACACACACACACACACACACACACACACACACACACACACACACACACACACACACACACACACACACACACACACACACACACACACACACACACACACACACACGAGCGCGCGCGCGGTCATACACATTCGATGGCGCAGTGGTAGCGTTACTCCAACTCTCGTGGGTGGGGAGTTGGGTGTGTGTGTGCGTGTAATGTCACAGCATTACCCATATATGAGCTCTGAGCTCTTTTCCGGGAGTGTAATAACTGTCGACCACGAGTCCAACACGTGATCCAAGACCATGGTGAATCTCACACACACACACAAACACTCGCACACACACGCACACTCAATTAGACCCTGCTTTACCCATCCCAATTACTCGTCTCCTACAAGGAAGGGATGGAGGGCGGGCGGAGGATGAGGAGGAGGAGAAACAGGGAGAGGACATGGAAGAGATGGGGGAGAGGGAGGAATAAGAGGAAGAGAAAGAAGAGGAGGTAGAGGAGGAGGAAGAGAAAGAATAGGAAGAGGAGGAGGAAGAAGAGGAGTAGGAGGAGGGGGAGGAGGAGGAGAAACAGGGGAAGGACATGGAAGAAATGGGGGGAGAGTGAGGAATAAGAGGAAGCGAAAAAAAGAGGAGGAGGAGGAGGAGGGAGAGGAGGAGGAGGAAGAGTAGTAGAACGAGGAGGAGAAACAGGGGGCATAGAAGAAATGGGGGAGAGGGAGGAATAAGAGGAAGAGAAAGCAGAGGAGGTAGAGAAGAAGGAAAAGAAAGAATAGGAAGAGGAGGAGGAAGAGGAGGAGGAGGAAGAGGAGGAGAAACAGGCGGAGGAGATGGAGGAGATAGGGAGTGGGAAGAATAAGAGAAAGAGAAAGAAGAAGAGGAGGAGGAGGGAGAGGAGGAGGAGGAGGAGGGAGAGGAGGAGGAGGAGAAGGAGGAGGAGGAGGAGGAGGGAGAGGAGGAGGAAGAAGAAGAGGAGGAGGAGGAGGAGAGGAAGAGGAGGAGGAAGAAGAAGAGGAGAAGGAGGAAGAGGAAGATGGTGACTGTGGTGGTAATGCTTGGGTTGGTGCTAATGGTGGTGGTGGTGATATTGTTTGTGGTGGTGATACTGTTGGAGATGTTGTTCACATC
>NC_134792.1:3548049-3553049 GCF_046742065.1 Oratosquilla oratoria
GCGATCTTATTCATATGCCAGGGACTTCTCTGGAGGCTAAACAGAATGAAATGTGTAAAGTGGACTACTCTGGGTTAGGCCTAAGGCTTGGGCCTTCAGTAAGGCCGGCCTGCCCTTAGTCCTTATTTTGGGGTTTATGGACTCGAACTGCCTGTTATTACCCCGAGTTATTACCGTGGGTAATTCTTTATTACTTGTGGTTAAGGCTCTGTGTAGGAGTAATGGTCAATGTTAGGTCCCTTTTTTTTTTTTTTTTTTTTTATTTTTTTACTTACCTCCTCCCCCCCCAGCCATCCCCTCCTCCCGCCCTTCCCCCCCCCCCAAAAAAAAAAAAAACGGAGAAGGGGACATACGTGTGTTTGAGAGCACTTTTACTATAAGTATTACTCATTGCATCTGTATTTCCGCCCAGGTATGTTACCACACAGCGGACACCTGCACATGACGTCAGCCGGACGTGTTATGAATCTACGGGAGCGTTGCCGGCTTATGTGGGGTTGCGGGTTTCCGGTCAAGGGCGTAAGTACTTATACTGAGCAAAATGAGATTACAGACGAAAGAACATAGAATTTTGTATTTCGACCTTATTTATACCGGTATTTAGGCTCATGATGCTAAAATATGATAATGTGATGAAAAAGTTGATCGAATTTTCTATCCGACCCAGACCAGCGTATGACGTAGTGATGTACTTCTAAAAATATATAAATCGATAGTGTAAATAAAAATGAATATATAGATAAATAGATAAAGGATAATGATAACAATAATAATAAAAAATAAATTAATAAATGAAAACACTAACAAATAAGAATAATAAATTAATAAATAGAATGAAAATAAATAACAAAGTAGAATAAACAAATAAAAACAAAGAAAAATGAAAAGATGCAGCCCAAATGTAACACGATTTTTGGCTTTGACAACCAAGTATTAGTTTTCAACTATTTTCATTGCAAAACAATAGAAGATGTCCACTATTCTTGTCAAACTTTGCTTTTGTGGCAATTATAATTATTTTTGTCCCAAAATAGCTAATTTTACCATTTTTAGACAGAAAAGAAAAACTATATACATAAATTCAAATGACACAAAATTCTATTTCAAAACAACTAAAACTAATTTTTAGGATTAAAAATGTACAGTTTTCCTTGATTTACGTAAATACAACAAATTACTTTCACGTATGAGCCCCCAAATATAATCTCCCATAATGAAGGATTCCATAATATCGTTTAAAGTTCATCATATCTTGGTGGAGACGCTCCCCTTGTTCCTCTGAATATGCTCCCATATTCTCCTTGAAATTAGGTGAGCATCTAGGATATGAACCTTCAATGACATTCAGTGACACATCCGGAACTCTATTTATACACACAGAATTACATCCAAAATCTAAATCCATCTTTCCTTGCCCCACTGGCGAAATAGAGTAATCATTACGGAATGCTACAGGACACCTGTGCAATGACTCAGTGTTACTCTTCGTACTAGCAAACTGTATATTTCCCAGAAAATTGAAATGATTCAGTACAGTCACGCTCTCTTAGCTGATTGGTGGAAACTAGTATTACGTCACAAACGATGGCAATGCATGTCGCTAGATTTTAATCAGTTTATCTTCAACATTTCCAATGCTATTCTTGTTTGATAAATATATATGTGGATATAGAAATAGATGAATGAATAGATAAACAAAGAAATAGATAAATGAAAAAGTCTCCTTAAGTCTTAGGTCAAAGTACACCCTAAATACGAATAGTAACGTATACTGTATATATACATACATATATATATATATATATATATATATACATATATATGTTATATATATTTATATATGTAATATATATTTATATATATATATATATATATATACATATATATATATATATATATATATATATATATAAATAGTGACCTATGATTAAAACCCAACTTACGCTTCTCAATGCAAACATTAATAAAAATTAATAAATAAATAAATGAATAGATGAATAAAAATCGCCCAAATGCTCGTAGGCTTCGCCGATCCTCTTTGACCAAGGAACGAACTTTATATATATATATATATATATATATATATATATATATATATATATATATATATATATCCTTCGACCTCCCGTCAGCTAACTCTAACCTAATGACACGATCACCCCTGACATACGGAGTGGCACTATTCCTACTCACCCTGCTGTCACCATGCGATTTTATTTATATTTTGGTAACTAAGAGAATCAGCCATTCAGAGCATTTGAAATTTGTAATCCATAGGTCAGTAAACAGATGAAAGGTCAGCATAGGTGATCTCATTGTTAAATGCAGTGAGTCATAAGGGAGAAGGGGGAGAGGAGGGAGAGGGGATAAGGGGGAGGAGAGGGGAGAGTGTTACACTGATACCTTTTATTGGAACTGACGCTTTTGTGACCTTTTGTGTGTGTGTGTGTGTGTGTGTGTGTGTGTGTGTGTGTGTGTGTGTGTGTGTGTGTGTGTGTGTGTGTGTGTGTGTGTGTGTGTGTGTGTGTGTGTGTGTGTGTGTGTGTGTGTGTGTGTGTGTGTGTGTGTGTGTGTGTGTGTGTGTGTGTGTGTGTGTGTGTGTGTGTGTGTGTGTGTGTGTGTGTGTGTGTGTGTGTGTGTGTGTGTGTGTGTGTTTATGTCGCTAAGCACACTTCCTCGGAGGGCTCTATGTAGCGAACAGGTATTTCATTTATTTATCTATTCATTTATTTAACTTATTTATTATTTTTGTTATTCCACTTTGGGAATAACATGATAAATTAAACTAATACGATTATTTAAAAAAAAGAATCAATAAATGATAATAACATAAAATGAGAATAAATAAATAATAAAATCAATTAACAAATAACAATAATTTATCATACACTGATAAATAAATGAATTAATAAGAATTAAAGTAAAAACAACAAACCAAAACAACAAACACTATATAGATAAACAATTAAACAAAATAAATGAACATATAAAAGATAAATAGATAAATAACTAAATAAATAAAAACATAAAAATACGTCAAATATATAAACATATATAAATATATGATTAATATATAAAGATACATAATGAATATATAAATATATATAAACAAATACATTAAATACATAAATGAAGAAATAATTCAAGACAATTAAAAACAATAAAAGCAGACCCGATCACCTGTCATGTGACGACATGGAGAGGTTCTGCTCCGTGGGCTGTTTTAGACATGTTAAAACCCCGATAAAAGTATCTGTAGGCATACAATAACACTGTAGGGATTCAAACCGCACTTTTGTAGGCACGAGATCATGTCACCTGTCCATCGGCGTGACCAGACGTGTGTGTGTGTGTGTGTGTGTGTGTGTGTGTGTGTGTGTGTGTGTGTGTGTGTGTGTGTGTGTGTGTGTGTGTGTGTGTGTGTGTGTGTGTGTGTGTGTGTGTGTGTGTGTGTGTGTGTGTGTGTGTGTGTGTGTGTGTGTGTGTGTTACACAAGTCAACAAAGTCGAACTCATGACATGTGACACACGAATCACGTGACCTAAATTTACAAAAGTGGTCATTCAGACCTGATCAAAATCGCCTGGCGGTAGCGTACCTAAGTAGGCACGGAAGCGGGACTCCACGAGTACAGTTCATGTCCTATATATCAAACTGAGGTATATAATTTTTTCTAAAGTGATCCTAGCAGATTCTTGTAGGTTTTGTTTTTAAGTAGGTGTGAAACCCGTTTTTAATAAAAATGTTCAGGAAATATGTAAAATAGCTAAGCAATACATGTCTACCCTAAATCCTTTATTACTAAGGAAGAGTCTTTATAGGAGTAGGGTTTCTATTCTATTTTCTTTTCCTTTTCCGTATTTCTTTCCCTTGTTTTATTTTTTTCCTAAATTCTTCTGTCATCTCGAACGAAACTAACTGTGACAGCTGAACGTTCTAGTCGTCCTCTCATCAACAAGTCGCGTCATTCGACTTCAAACCGACTAAAGACTTTTTAACGGTTTTAACGGACTTTTTTTTTATGACGGTTGATTTTGAAATTTGTGTGTAGTGAGGACACGTGAATATCTTGTTAGATAATTTTCTTTTGTTTGTGTTATAATAGGGTGCTGTGATGGACTCTATATGTTTTATGGCTAAAACCAGACGATTTTCATCAGACAATGGAGAACCCTGAAGAGAGAACGGACCCAATCAACCCTGTGACGTATTTATGTATTTACCAGTGGTATTTTCCACCTCGTAATGGGGATAGCCGTGTCAAAGTACGTAAAGGGTAATTCCCAGTCTCCTCACTCGACTTGATTTATTTTATTATGTTGAACGCTGATGTAATTCTTTTTATTTAATAGAACTTTACGTTTAGAGGTTTATCGTGAATTTTGGAAACTTATATTGGGTTTCTTATCACTTTCTCCTTCGCCGGAGAACAGACAAACAAACAAGATTCGTCTAATTAAGATCCAAGGCCCCCAGAGAGACCCCCCTCTTGGGGTCACCGAGGCAAGGACACACACACACACGCAGAGAAGGCCCCCAAAAGGGGCCCTTGTGGCATACACTGAGGCCCCTTTCCCTCGGCCCACAACCCACGGGGGTAAAATCAATTCATACACACACAAGGATGGAAGTGTTGGTGCGCTTACTCTGTCGTCAGGCGAATTTATTCAGCTAAAAGAATACATTTGAAATAAGAAATGACACCAATAACAACAATAGAAATAACGCCAATAGCGATATCAATAACAGTAACAAATGGCACCACAGACATCACTAGCAACAATAACGACAATAACAATATAAACAATAACACCATTGATAACGATAATGATAATAACGACAATAACAAATAACAAAAAAGACAAACAGCACCGACACCACTAGCATCAATAACGACAATAACAATATAAACACTAACAACATCGATAACGCCAATAACAATTACAACAATGACAAATAACAACACGAACAAAATATAAAAAACGTGGATAAGAATGTAA
>NC_134792.1:3568049-3580549 GCF_046742065.1 Oratosquilla oratoria
TACCTTTTTCTTATTTTACTTCTTTTTTCTTTTTCTTCAGAACGTTTCTTTGTCTTGTACGGTCAGTTGAAGAAGGTAGCACGGGGAGAGATAGAATGTGAGAGAGAATACAATACAATAAAGTGCGATGAAATAAAACTTTAAAAAAAAGCAATAACAGCAATCAAATTAATCTGTCAGTTATAACCCAACCCCCTTCATAATGACATAGAACTAAGAGCCGCGGTGATTGGTCGCGTCAGCCACGATAAACCAATCACAAAAGCATTTGGTTTTACGTCACCAGAGGTGGCGGAATCAGGAATGACTAAAGATGGCGACACACTAGGCTAGCATGCTATTTGCTTTTACTACTTCCTTTGAGTAGAAACGACTTCGGTTCCTATATTCTAGACTTCTGTAAGAACATCTCAATAGTGTGCCAAACATTCCTATAGGTTGAACTTCTCTTAGTTCGTCAATCAGCTTCTAACTCGCAAGAGTAATTTGACATTTGAAAAAAAAAAAAAATCGTAACTGTTAATAGTCATCACGATCGGTCCTCACCTCCTCACTCACCTGTCATCTGGTCCTCACTCCTTCGCCTTACCTCTTCTCGGCGTTTCACGACCTTCCTGGCCCCCAAGTGGCCCCATGGGACACGCCCGCGTCTACTCAACTACGACTCTACCCAGAACTTCCATGAGGCCCACGGGTGGGACAAGCCTCCTTCAAGGAACCACTCGTAGGGCCCCAGGATGACTAACTAGCACTAGGGTCTGCCGCATGAACATCACACAAAGCTTCCCTCAGGAAGCACGTGCAGCTCACCAGCCTGCACCTCGGCCAACCACGTGACTCATAACACTGGGTTTATTGAGGAACGCCTACCCTCTGTCTTCGCAAGTCACTGGCGTCAGAACGTTTTGCCTCCGACTTTCCTCGCCTCACATTTGACCTCACGGCAATTAGGAGCACGGGTCATGACCTGCCCGTGTATATAAAGGATGGACCAACGCCCGAAGATGTAGATAGCCTCGGAGAAGCATGCGTGAGCATAGTTCACTGCTCCTTGCTTTCTTGACCCCCCCCCTCCCCCTTTGTTCCCTCGGAAGCAGATCGCCCGGGGACACGACTTGAAACACAGTCATCACTTCCCTCCCCGTCTCGCCCCCCCCCCCCCCATCGGCACCCAACATTCATTGTTATATAAACCCAACTCTCTCCATCAGAGTTTGCCTTCAACCAGCCTAACAGTAACAAAAAAAAATTCTACTCAAACGAAATAGCAAAAGCAAGTAGCATGCTAGCGAGAAATGCCTGGTAGGTCTTTCGTGGCACGGCCGACGTCGCTTCTATCCTGTGATTACAAAGTCTGTAATCGATCATTCGGCGTCTACCAATGACCTTGACTCTCTGAGGACATAGGGCAAAGGTGCCTCGTACATTCATTATGCGAAAACAAAACTTATATTTAAAATTTTTGTACTGGTTATAATTATAATCTCTCCTGTAGTCTAAATATCAAATAAAAATTCTATACATCTAAGCTCTTTAGTATTGGCCTAACATAGGAAGATATCTAAATTCTAAAGTATTTGAAATATTATCTGTAAATATTCTCAATAGATATTAAATGTGTATGGGTATTCTAATATTCCAAGTATTTCTGTAGTTTTACTTAACTGTGTGTGTGTGTGTGTGTGTGTGTGTTGTATGTGTGTGTGTGTGTGTGTGTGTGTGTGTGCGTGTGTGTGTGTGTGTGTGTGTGTGTGTATGTGCGCGCAATCTATTCTACACACGTAATACATATTTACAGTAACAAGTTCGACTCACAAAGCCACTTACAGTACTTCATCCAACGCACGCATACACAGATCAACAAGGTAAGAAAGTGCCCACAGATGCGAATCTCATGTGCACGTAAAAAAAAAAAAAAAAAAAAAAAAAAAAAAAAAAAAACAGGCCCAATAAGAATGAAACAGACTGCAAGAGACCATAAGGCCTACACTAGGCAGTTCCATGTCCCTTACCACCTGTCATCCCTATCCCTGAATTCATCTCATCTCTTAACAAAGAATAGTTTCAGCGCTCACTATATGTTTACTAAGTCTATTCCAATCCTTAATCATTCTGTTGGTAAACCAGTCCTTGCCAGAACATAAAAATGGAGGAGACAGTAAGAGACCATAAGACTTACACTATTTAGTTCCATATCCCTTACCACCTTTCGCCCCTGTTCATGACATTATTTCATCTCCTCTTAAAACAACCGATAGTTTCAACGCCCACTAAATGGTTACTAAGTCTATTTCACGCGTTAACCACTCTATTGGTAAACCAGTTCTTGCTAGGACATAAGAATGAAGGAGACTGCAAGAGACCATAAGGCCTACAGTAGGAAGTTCCAAATCCTTTACAACCTGTCATCACAATCCATAAAGTTATTTCATCCTCTCTCAAAGCAATAAATTGTTTCAGCGCTTACTACAAGGTTATTTAGTCTATTCCATTCGTTAACCATTCTATTGGTAAACCAGCTCTTGCCTATTTCCTTCTTAAACATGAGGAAGACTTGCAGCGAAAGCCCTAATGTTGGACAGAGCTTTGGTGTGAATCAACAAATCTTTGTTTACAAAGATAACATCAGTCTCTCGACGATATGACGTCATCAGAACACTCGCACATCGAGGCTGGACGGGTGGTAGAAGGGTTTCGCAATAAAGACCAAAGTTGTTGAGTTTGGAGTAGAGAGAACGCACTTACGACTTTTGACACGTGTTGTTATTGCTGAAGTGAGAATGAAGGAAGGGGTTATTATTCTTAAAAAACAAAAACAAAAAATCCCCAGAAAGGACTTGTCTTTCTATAACGGTCTTTTGAACTAGCCTTTCTAGGGCGTCCTTCAAATGGCCTCTAGAGTAATACTATCAAGATTCTAGAGGATTTCGTCACTTTTAGAGAGGGAGGGAATTACGGACAAAGTCTCTGATTTTGAAATATCTTTATATGATATGATTTTAAGCATTCATGGCCAAATGATAGTCATTATCATGAGCTACGGAATCTGTATTGTTAAGTAATTTTGTTCAAATAAGAAAATAAATAAGTAAAATTAAATAGTAAATAAATAAAATTAAGCATTCGGGGCCAAATGATAGTATCATGAATTGCAAAATCTGTATTGTTAAGTAATTTTGTTAAATAAACAAATAGATAAAAAGATAGAATGAAATAATAGATTTAGTTGAAAATAAAATAGATGAATAAAAAAGAAATAAGTAAATGAATGGAAAGTGATAAATAAATAATAAAATGAAAATATAATTTACTGAAATGATCGTGCCTGGGGCCAAACGATTTTGTTCATCTTCGTGGGATTCGACCCGTCATAAGCACAGCGGCTCGTACTCTTTGTCGCAAGCTGCAGGGGCCCCGTCTTCGATAAACCTATTTCGACCACAACAAGGCTCATTACATCATGAACCTTTCAACACGGCTTAACTAAATCTAACTAAAAAAACTAAATCTGTCAGCACAATATATTTAGACTAAATGGCACTTAATAAAACAACCAAAGTTATTTTGTAGCTTCGCAACTGGAACCCAAAATTTTATTTTAAAGAGAGAGAGAGAGAGAGAGAGAGAGAGAGAGAGAGAGAGAGAGAGAGAGAGAGAGAGAGAGAGAGAGAGAGAGAGAGAGAGAGAGAGAGAGACCCTTCACACTAGAGGGCAACCCCCAATAGGTTACAAGACACGGGGAAGAAGTGCATGAAGGAGTTTATCAAAACCCATGAACGATTTGTTGTGAGGTACTTGTGGGATCCTATTTCTCTCCCCAGAGGAAGAGAAGGAGGAGGAAGAGAAGTGTAGACTAATGTTGTTCTGTATTGGTTGAAGGCGTTGGAGATATATATATATATATTTTCTTTATTGGGTCGCCTCTGTGATTGATGCTTTCCATCCAAGGAGGTGACAGAGAAAAGTGTGGCGGCTGCCAACATTATTTTACAATTTATAATCCTAAAGATCTCTTGTTTGCTTATTAACAACTATATACATTATGGAACTGAATATGGACACTCAGTATTTATTTTAACTCTTTTATATATCTTTAAATATAAGAAGTGACGAATTAATTAACTACTATCGTATGGTAATACTGTATGGCTGAATCCGCCGGTCGAGATGCAGGTGGCTTGGCGGTTGAATTCCCAGGTCAAACCAAACTGACCGCGGGTCACATCCCACAATAGGTGGTCTGTTGAAGGCTGCTGGTACCACAAAGATCTGACGTCGAGTAGCTGATGCATGCGCGTGCTCGTGCGCACACTAGTATAGAATGAATAATTCTCACTCAATCTACAGGCATTTCTTGCAACAGGAGGAGAAAGAGGAAGAGGAGGAGGAGGAGGAGGAGGAGGAGGAGGAGGATCCTCAAAGATCGACAAAGAGGGACCAAGGCTCTGAGAAACATCTTGGTTTCTCTTACTCGACTCCCATAGCGGAGTGCCCCAGGGTCAAGTGGGAGAAGACGTGGGATTTCGATCTTGGAATTCTTTGTGCTGTTGGAAATGGGATATTAATAACGAAGTGGTCTTTCTGTTTAGAAAAAAAATTATATATATATATATATAATGAAAATAGAAAATAAAATAAAATAAATGAATAAATAAATAAATGAAAAATAAAATAAATAAATACATAGATAAGTAAATGAAAAATAAAATAAATAAATAAATATATATATATAAATAATTGGATAAACAAACAATTAAGTAAATAAATCAACAAATAAATAGATTAAATAATAAATAGATAAGTCAACAAATAAATAAATTGGATAATAACTAAGTATATAGTAAACAAATAACAAAAACAATAAAATCGCGACGAAATATTCTATTTATTTATTTTATTTTAATATAATTTTATCTATTTATTTGTTTATTCATTTATTTATTTATTCATTTTCAGAAACGGTTCCTTGGAGACTTTGGATACAAGACTCTTAATTGCAAATGATAAGACAAAAATCGGAAATACATTTACCCAAAACACAAACCGGCCAAGAGACAATGGAAACTTTTGAATCCAGGTGGCGATTATTTTCTATTCATATTTTTTGGCCTTCAATTAGATAAACAATGAGGTGGCATAAAACAACGTCTGCCCTCCTATCCCTCTCCCCCTCTCTCTCTCATTTTCCCTTCCAGCCCTCCCGCTCCCTCTTCCCCCTTCTCCTTCCTACCCACCTCCAACCCTCCCCGCTCCCTTTCCCCTACTCCTTCCTACCCTCCTTCAACATTTCCTTTCCCTTTCTCCCCTTTACCACTTCCCTTCTCTTCCTTCTCCTTTCACCCTCTCCTTCCCCTCCCCTTCCCATCCATTTCAACCCTTTCTTTCCTTTCCCCCTTTCCTCCGCCTCTTCCCTTCTGCCCCTTCTCTTTCCATTTCCCCATCCCTTTCCCTCTTCCACCCCCTCCAACCCTCCCCTCCCCATTCCCCCTCCTTTTCCCCCTCGGACTACCCCTCCTTTTTTTTTTTTTTTTTTTTTTTTTTTTTTTTTTTTTTTTTTTTTTTTTTTTTTGCCTCGGCCTAAAGTCTTCCAATGTCGACATGTAATTCCATTGTTTTTGGAATCCGCCGGAAAATGTGTCTTTGTTTTCCTCAATTCCATTTTTTTCTCTCTGTGTGTTGGCCATGACTTGAACTATCTACCTGGTATGGAGTGTATGCAACACGAATAAGATGTTAGAGAGGCTAAACAAGGTAAGGTAGCTAAAAAAACAGAAGAAGAAAAAGAAGGATACGGCGGGGAGGGGGAGGGAGGAGAAGGAAGAAGGGGAAGAGGAGGAGCAGGAGGAGAAGGCGGAGGTGAATAAGGAGGAGGAGGAGGAGGAGGAGGAGGAGAAGAAGAAGACGGGGGAGAATGAAAAGGAGGAGGAGGAGGAGAAGACGGGGGAGAATGAGGAGGAGGAGGAGGAGGAGAAGACGGGGGAGAATGAGGAGGAGGAGGAGGAGAAGAAGACGGGGGAGAATGAGGAGGAGGAGGAGGCCGAGGAGAAGAGAAAGAGAGAGAGAGAGAGAGAGAGAGAGAGACGCAGAGGAAGAAAAGGAGAAAAAGCAGAAGCCTAGAACCTTCTGGAGCTGGCCAAGGAGCAACCAAAAGATCTCGAAGGCTAAATAATAATAATAAGAAGAAGTAGAAAAAAACACAAGACTTCTGCCTGAACAGAAATGCGTGCAGAGACGCAAAGTATGCCTCACGATGTTTGTGTACGCATGCAACATAGATTAGAATTAGGATAGGTTTAGTTAGATTAGGTTACACCAAGATTAGCTTAAGTTATATGGTTGGTGAGAGGTGCTGGAATGGCTTGTAAAACAAGGGGTTTAGGGTTGAGGATTTGCGGGTGGGGGTAGGGATGGGGCTACGGGGGTGGGAGTTGAGATGGGGAGTTGGGAGTTGGGAGTTGGTGTTGGGGGTTGGGATGGGGATTCGAAGTTGGCATTGGATGTGAACCTGAAGATCTACCGCCACCCCCCCCCCAAAAAAAAATACTACTACTACTACTACTATTATTATTAAATAATTATAAAATAATGGAGATAATTTTCTGTGTATCTGAAGACCCCCCCCCCCCAAGAAAAAATCTCCCCTAAAATAAAGGTAGTTTTCTTCTGTGAGCATCTAGAGATCTCAGTCCAACCCCCCCCCCCCAAAAAAAAATAGTCTTCGTGCACTCCACACATAAAACATACCCACCATCGCACGACACACATGCACGCCTTTACTCCCCTCCTCCACCCTTCTTACACCAACCTAACCCAACCCAGATTACAAAACCTGTTCTGAAACGTGCAGATCTCCACCCCCATGTGTGTTTGTGCGTATGTGTGCACCGAAAAACAAACAAACAAACAAACAAAAAACCACATGCAGCCAATAAGCTCATACAAAAAAATAAACGATCAAGGGAACAGAAATTAAAAATAAGATAACAGCGACCAGCTGACAGGGGCAAGAACAGATCACAATATTACACTCACATTAATGGCAATGACACTGATAAGGATAAAACCAAGAGGACGGATATGTCGATAGGGAAGGAGAGATAATATAAGCCGATAAGATAGGAGAGGTCAGTGGAAGGCCTCCGGTGAGGGATTAGGGCTTCTGGTGTTATGTCGCTCTTCTCCTCATTTGGTTTAAGACCAAGACACCAAGGCAGCTGCGCTACGCTGGAGGACTCACAAGTATGAAGGATTACGATTTTTTTTTTTCCTACCCCGTTTTTTTTTCTACGTTTCTTTTTATATTTTGATTTCTTTTTACTTTTCTTACCGTTTTAATTTGTTTTTATACATGTGTTTCAAAGATATGCAAAAAGGCTAATATATGAATAAATGGATGAATAAATAGATAAATAAATAAATAGATAAACTAAATAGATAAATGAATAGATTAATTATAACGAGAGACCTTTGAGGAGACCATAACATAATCAAGGCTTAGGAAGATTAACGGAGCAAACCCCCTTCAGAGGCCTTGACAAAGGCTATGGCCTTATAACCAAGGTCATAGTATCTTATGACGGATAGGAATTATTTATACATACAAACATACGAAAGTTTCCATTTCCCCCTTATGAAAGGGGTTGCCTAAACAAAATAGACACATCCACCATCCCCTTAGTCTCCTTTCGCACGTACCGATTTTTCGCCGTGCGCCGTCATCGACACGACGTCGTGCTCTCAAATAACCATGGGTATCTACCGACGAGTGAAAGCGTCCATAGACACTCTTGGTTATCTGAGAAACCACGACGTCGTGTCGTACACGGCGAAAAAGGTTGAAGAGGCACTTGTCGCCCTCTCTCCCTCCCTTCCCCCCCCTGACAAGCTGCTATGAAATGTACTACATGAAATACTGTGTTGAACTTTTTCTTGAGTGTACATCGTAGATGTGCTAAAGGAGGATTTCCGTACTAGATTATAAGTTAGATTTTTACTAGAATATACTTCCTTAGTTAAAGTGACACAGTTACTGAATAAAACTGTCTAGTGCTTTCCACCAAACACAATAATTAGATAGTAATGAATAAATAAATAAATAAATAAGTAAATAAATAAATGGATAAATAAGCTAATAAATGAATAAACGAGTAAAAGAATAAGAGCTAAATAGATACATGTGTGAATATAAGAATAAACAGAAATTTAATAAATTGAAATAAAACTTTTTTGTGTAAAGATTAGTTTCCAAATACACTATTATTGAAAAAGAATAAATAAAAAATCTTGAAATTCCTAGATATGCCAGAATCGATTTCTGGAAGGAAAAGAATCTCGAAAATATAAAAGAAAAATTTTCTTGTTGAAAAAAGGGCTTATTTCTTGGCCGTAGCTCCTCCCACAGAGAGCGAGAGATACAGAAGAGAGAAGGGGTGCGGGAAAGGGAGGGAAGAGGAAGGGGAAGGGAGGGATGGGAAGGGGTAGGGTGAGGGTGAGGAAGGGGAAGAGAGGAGTAAAATCCCTCTGGCCAGGGACCTGACAAAATTTCACCTAGAATTCTACGAGAAGTCAAAAATCAAATCAGTAAACCCTTGTGCATCCTTTTCAACAAATCTTTAACACTTGGTAAAGTCCCATCAGATTGGAAATGTGCTAATATAACACCAATATTCAAGAAAGGGGACAAATCACAACCAGGCAACTACAGACCGATTAACCTGACTTCCATTGCGTGTAAACTGCAAGAGACTATCATTTGCGACAGTGTAGTGAAATTTCTAGAAGAAAATAAAATTATGAAAGATTCACAACATTTCTTCCGTAGTAAACGCTCATGTTTAACTAATCTACTCGACTTCTTTCGTGACATCTTTAGCAAATACGAGAAATGTAGGTCTGTTGATATAATTTATATAGATTTTCAAAAGGCATTTGATAAAGTTCTCCATAAACGATTGCTCGACAAATTAAAAACACACAATATCTCTGGTAATATCCACAACTGGATTAAAGATTGGCTCTCTGAGCAAAAACAGTTGGCTCGACGTTAAAAGTGGCGTAACGCAAGGATCATTTTTGGGACCCGTTTTATCCTCTGCAATGTATTAAAATTTGGTGATGACACAAAAAATTACCGGTAAAGTAACAACCAAAGAGAAAGAAACTCTGCAATCCGATCTAGACAGATTATCAAGCTGGGCAAGCAAGTGGCAAATGAAATTAAACGTTGACGAATGTAAAGTCATGCAGATTGGAAGTAACAATGATCACATCCAATACCAGATGAATGGCGTAATAGTGGATTCAGTAACTAAAGAAAAAGATGTAGGAGTTTTAATATCAAATGACTTGAAGCCAAGTCAACATTGCTCAGAAGTTGTTAAAACGGTTAAATAAATTGGTTGGCTTTATCGGAAGAGTCTTCGAAAATACATACATACATATACCAAGGCTTTTTCCCCCTTACAAGGGAGGTAGCCAAAAAGGGAAAGGCATAAAAACACTCCCACCCATTTCATCCCTACATACACTCCACACCCCTCCCACCCTCCCTCTCATCTGAGCACCTCCTGGATGACGGGTCATCCCTGCACCCTGCCCACCGCCCTGGGTCAGAAGCAGTGTCGAAAATAATTCAGAAAAAATATTGCTAAACCTTTATAATTCCTTGGTCCGTCCCCATCTCGAATACTGTATACAATTTTGGTCCCCATACAACCAGAAAGATATTAGTAAACTAGAAAGAGTGCAAAATGATACCAAGGCTGAGAAATCTGCCGTATGAAGAAAAACCTAAAAGTCTAAATTCATTCTCACTTTCAAATAGGAGAATGCAAGGAGATTTAATCGAGGTTTTTAAAATATTCAAAGGCTTTGACATCACTGTCGAAGATTACTTCTTATTAGACCAATCAAGTACAAGAAGACGTCACGATTTTAAAGTAATTGGTAAGCATTTCTTCTTTAACCGGGTTGTTAATGTGTGGAATTCGTTACCTTCCACTGTCGTTGAAAGTAACACAATAACAACATTTAAAAATCGCCTAGATAAATACTTAGACTCTAATCCGCAAATAAAATATTATCCCTTGCAATAAAAGATCTGACAGCCCGGCATTCAACTGTAATTGGATAGGATAGTGGTAGCAGTAGTGTTAGTTCATCTTCTATCGCCTAGTTGCCCTGTTTTCTTAACTGTAGCTTAGTATAGTAAACACAAACAGCCTCGTTAGGGCCAGTAGGCCTGCTGTTGTTTGTTCTTCCTTTGTGTTTCTTTTGTATTCCTTTGAGTAGGAAGGGGAAGCAATGGAGGGAAGGGGAAGGAAAGGAAAGGAAAGGGGAGAGGGGTAGGGGATGGAACGGAAAGGGGTGGGAAGGAGAGGGAAAGGAAGGGAAGGGGGAGGGGGAGGAGGAGCAGGGTGGGGAGGGACTAGGTGAAGGGAGGCGGATGGAAGGGTGAACAGTGGGGGACGGAAGGGGAGTGTAATAGGGAGGGGTGGAAAGATTTTAGGGATGGGATGGGGTGAGTGAAATGAAATGAAGGGAAGGAATGACAAATGGGAAGGAAAAGGGATGGAAATGGGGAGAGGTGGGGAGAAGGGTAAGGAGGAGGGTGGGGAAGAGGGGGAGGAGGGGAAGGGGTTTAGGAGGGTAGGGGGAAGAGTAAGGAGGGAGTGGTGAAGGGTTTGAGGGAGGGAAAGGGAGAATGAGGAGGGAAGGGGTGGGAAAGGCAAGGGAATAGGGTGGAGTGCGGGGAGATGGAAAGGGAAGGTAAAGGGAAGGAAGGGAGAATAGGAAGGGGAAGGGATTGGTAGGATAATTGCATCCCTCCTAAGACTTCCTTAAACTTGCTTTTGCCTACTAATCTCCATGTCCTATTAATTATCTCATACCCCGTGATTTGCAATTTAAATTATGCTTTTATTGCCCGTGCACCTCCTTATATATATATCTGCCTCACCCAAATACTTTATTTTCTTTGATTGCTTGCACAGTTTGATTTCTCTCTTCTTTTTGTTTGTCTCTGTTGGTAAATAATCTCATCATTCGACCACAGTAATACATTTGTTTGAACTAATATAATTTCTGTTATCAACGTTTATATCTGTTCTTTAGGGTTTTAATTACTTCTTTTCACCTTTTTCTTTTACTCTCTCCTTTCCTGCTCAGATTTCTTTAATTAGTTTTTTTTTGTCATGTATCTTTATCTAGACTTCTGTTTTATCAATATGATGATTATTTCCTATTGTTAGAATGGTTATATTCTATTATCATTACTATAATCATCATTATCAATATAAATCATAATCATCATTATTCTTCTTAATGTTTTCATTAATATCATTGTTATTAACATTATTAGTATTATTATCATCAATATGATTATTACTATATCATTACTACTATTATTATATATATTACTATTATATCATTGTTATTATCATAATTCTATTTTATTTTATTTGTTTATATATTTTCATTACTTAATTACAATAGACCTTAATGTACGGACTGTTTGCCCAAATCAAGGCCAAGATGGAAACTGGCTGCATCCGGGGTGCTGATCAACCCATCAACTCAAGTTGAGGAAGCCGCAGACACCCTGACCCTTAATTTGTCCTTCAAAATTGAGGGAGAGTTGATGACTCATCGCCGTCAACTGAGCAACGTACAGTTGGGTGACAAGCACCTAACCCGACTGACTTGTCGGGTTACCTTGAAGTAATACTGTGGGTGTACTTTAAAGTACTACCCTACCACGGAGATGTTGGGAGGAAGTGAAGAGAAAATGTCTTGTAGGGTTACTTTGCAGTAATGGTGTGTGTGTGTGTGTGTGTGTGTGTGTGTGTGTGTGTGTGTGTGTGTGTGTGTGTGTGTGTGTGTGTGTGTGTGTGTGTGTGTGTGTGTGTGTGTGTGTGTGTGTGTGTGTGTGTGTGTGTGTGTGTGTGTGTGTGTGTGTGTGTGTGTGTGTGTGTGTGTGTGTGTGTGTGTGTGTGTGTGTGTGTGTGTGTGTGTGTGTGTGTGTGTGATATTGATATGGGTATGTAACATTCCGGGATAAATTGGTGCAAATAAAATCACTTGTAGGGTTACTTTTAAGTAACAATGCCTGACTGCGTGACGACACATATGCAAAACGTAAAATCGAAGAAAAGGAAGAAACAAGAAGGAAGAGAAAAATGGAGAGGAGAAGGCAGAAGGAAAAGAATAAGAAGGCGGAGAAGAAGAGGAAGAAGAAAAAGAAGTAGAAGAAAAAACGAAGGCAAATACGACGACAAACAACAACGAAAAAAATAAAATAAAAGAACGAAGACACAAAAGAAGACAAAGAACAAAAAAAAAAGAAGAAAAATAGGAAGAGGAGAAATGAAATAGATCTAGATAAACATTTGCTTATTCATTTCTTCGTTTAACTATTCTTAGCATCCGACCTAGTTATGGAACAAAAGGTCTCCTGTCTGTATGCTCTTACTTTGTAATTTTTTGTAATCCTTTGTAAGAAA
>NC_134792.1:3593049-3605549 GCF_046742065.1 Oratosquilla oratoria
AAACATCTCTGGATGTAATTTCACTACGGTAATTCAGGCACAAGGGGGCTGAATTCATCTTGAGAATGGTAAAATGTATACATGGTGATTGAAAATCATCATTATTAATTTTCCACTTTCAGACTACTACAGTACTTGCTGGCCTTCATTTCAATAAAAGATCATGTAGAAAGCAGAAAAACGAAAAAATGGACAGGCGCAATGGACTCTATTTTATCCCAAAGCCAAAACAGGTGTTGGAGTGACGAAGGAGAAGGTGTATCTAACATATGGTGCATGGAGCATTATTGTGCTACATATTACATCCAAACTGTGAAACTGCATGGGACTTCCTACTGGAGCAATGTGATAAATTCAAAGTGCCTATAAATTTGGTATTGTTCTGATATGACAAATTAAAAAATAAAATGTACAAAACATAAATCTCATTTCTTTTACAGAATATGTACAAGTTTTATTTGGTAAATTACTGAGGTTGCGTCCTGAATATCTATCATTCAAACTTGCAAGAGATACCAAACTTCAGTCCGCTATGAAAGTTCCTGAACCAATCTGTTCCAAGTATAAAAAACAAGAGAAGTCTGACTTCATTCAGAAACAAAGGTCCAAGTTTAATCGCCCAACACAGTGAATTTTTTTCATATACCAAGGACAAATAGTACTCCGAATATAATTCCAAGAATCTGGACCAAAGTCATTGCTGAAGGGTATATAATGTCCATCTGGCGCAGGCCATTTTTCCAAATTTGGTCACTGGCACACACTGGAAGTGGCGGGCGATTTCTTTTGCCCTGTCGTTGCCAACACCACTCCACTAAATTACGATAGGCAAGATACCTGTACATCCTGAAAGAAATATAAGTACCAATTTATGATTATTCATTTTACTGTAAATTCATAAAAATATGCATTTTACATAGTCTATTGTACACACACACACACACACACACACACACACACACACACACACACACACACACACACACACACACACACACACACACACACACATATATATATATATATATATATATACACATATATATATATATATATATATATATATCATTTTCCATACATATTTTAAGAATAAATTTTGTATAAGATTAATAGTATTTACTTCAAAACATGACTGCTACCACAATGTCAGCAATATTATTCAAGTTAAAAGACCTGAACTTATATGCAAGTGACTCAACAATGGACAGTATGGATGTAACTGAAATACTGCAATGCTACATGCACAAGTATAGGCGGAGGTTGGTCATTCCCAACCGGCCCCTCGTCATTGATAAGTCTATACATTGTCAATTCAAGAGCATATGGATTCAGGTAGACCACTGGAAATCCTGGGTCCTGGGTGATGCACTGGCATCCGTTTGGCTCAAGGCTTTCCTTCTTTTCTTGGATTGCGCTGTAATAAGAGCAACACAAGCTCTCTCTGCCCTTTCGCTGTGTAACACAATGTCTAGAGCTGCACCTGAAATAGTCAAATTCATGAATTTGAGCAAGGCCCAATGGGAAACGGGGGGGTAGTCACTTCTTCTGCAAGCTACAGGCTACCTGGAATAAAGTAAGAAACTGAGCAAATGTTAAAAAATTGAATAAAAAGTCTTCTGTTTGTTCATAGGCCTATGGCATGAATTCCAAAGGCCTAACCATGCTAGCCTCCTTGCATGAACAGATGAACTATCCATGCACTGTGGACGTGGTCATCTTGGTGGTCGTGTTGATGTTTTTCCAACAAAATAGAATAAAAACCAGCCCTGCTGGACATGCTGGGGGTAGGTAGATAGGGCCAGGCCCACCAACGTCTGCTAGGTATTAGGCCTACCATTTCATGCCTTCAAGCCTTTATCCGCACGTCTGATGACAAACCAACGAAACCATGTGCCTGGTCTGGCGTGATTGGTGATGTGCATTTATGTATGTAAAGCGTGCATGCATTAATGCATTCCGACGAACTCACCAGTCCTTATTTCCTCCTCGTTCTGGGCTTTCATCCTCTGAAGATTCCTCACTCTCGACATGTTCTTCGTCAGTTGAGTCTTGTTTGGATATCCGAAATGGTTCGTACATGTATCTTTGTACCGTACCCACATTGGAACACGAGAGGGCATCCAAATCCCATAAATCTTCTTCACTCAATGTGAAATCCCCATCGTGTTGCTCGCTGGCAACCCTGACGTCATCTGTTGCCCTAGCGGTGGAAAACGTAACTACGACATTGAAAAGTTCGTCTGCTACCAGGCACTTTTAAGATCAAGCTATTTGGGTAAAATGAAGGTTATAAAATGCTAGAAACATGAATTTAAATGTTCTAACTTCTTCTAATTTACATTTTTATACATGAAATGACAAGAAACAAGGAAATCCAAAACCTCAATTGATCTTTAAGCGCACAGCCATCAACTCCCTCCCCGTCTCCCCCCTCCCCTCCGGCAATTTTCTCGCACTCAGAGCAAGCCCTATTATATTATTGGAGGAAACATCAGACACACACACACACACACACACACACACACACACACACACACACACACACACACACACACACACACACACACACACACACACACACACACACACACACACACACACACACACACACACACACACACACACACACACACACACACACACACACACACACATACACACACACACGCGCACACACACACATTATACATATATATATATATATATATATATATATATATATATATACATATATATATATGTATATACTGTACATGCATATATATATAAATATATATATATATATATACATATATAAATATATATATATAGAAATATTTATATAAATGCATATATATGTATACATATATATATATATATATATATATATATATGTATATACATATGTGTATATATATATATATCTATATATATGCATGCATATGTATATATATATATATATATATATATATATATATATATATATATATATATATATATATATATATATAAATCTCAGCAAGGGAAAAGACCAATGGTTGGAGAAAGTGGTGTAGGGAAAAAACAGGATGGATCAGATGCTCTTTATCTTCAAATATTTCGACAGTCTTCTTCAGAGAGGAGATGATGATGATTATTTTCTCTCTAAAGAAAACTCTGTCTAAATGTTAGAGAATAAAGTGCATCTGCTCCATCCTCCAATTTCCCTACACCACTCTCTACAACCATTTATATATATATGTATATATATATGTATATGAATATATATATGTACATATATATATATATATATATATATATATATACATACATATATATATACATATATATATACATATATATACATATATCAAATCAGCCATTCTGAGTCCACTGCTGAACAAAGGCCTCCTTCATAGCATTCCATGAATCACACGACCGCTCCTTCCTATGCCATGTCACTCCTACAGACTTCTCGATCTCGTCTCTCCACCTTCTGTCTGGTCTCCCTCTTCCACGCTTCTTATCTCGCGGCGTCCACTCAGTAACACACTTGCTCCATCGCTCATCAGTCGTTCGCACTAACTTACCTGCCCAATTCCACTTCCTCTCTTTTACCGCCTCCACATCATCTTTCACTCTAATCTGCTCTCTCACCCAAATTGCTCTCTTTCGGTCTCTCAGCGTTATTCCCATCATTGATCTCTCCATTCTCCTCTGTGCTGTCCTTAGTTTTGTTTCCATTGCCTTCGTTGGTTTCCAAGTCTCACACCCGTAGATTATTGCTGGTAGAATGCATTGATTGTAAACTTGACGTTTCAAACATAGAGGTAGAGAGCCTCTCAAGATTTTATTATACTTACCAAACACTTTCCAACTAATTGTAATACGTCTTTTTATTTCATTATCATGATCTTTCGTGACTTTCATCATCTGGCCTAAATTATATATATATATATACATATATATATAATATATATATATATATGTATATATATTTGAATAATTCATGGGTTGTATGATATATATATATTTATATATATATATATACATATACACATATATATATGTATATATAAATATGTATATACATACACACATATATATACATATATATATGTATATACATACATATATATACATATATACATATATATATATACATATATATACATATACACATAACCAAACTCTGCCACGTTTTCTTCTAATCTTCCTGTTTTTCTGCGTCCTCTTTATTTATTTTTCATTATCTTTACTTAATTTTAGCATCTGACCTCAATAATAAACCTTTTAATTTTCTTCAAGATTCTCACTATCGATTATGATCACTTTACTTTGAACTTTGAAGTTTAACTTTACTTTAAGACTTTCCTTGTTAAAAATCACTCACTTTATTTTGCAAGTCTTCTGCTATTTCTGGACTCGGATTAATGCCATTTGCTTATCTAAAGTGATTTAAACATTTTCCATTAATCCTAACTCAACTCTGAAAATCTCTTCAAGGTTTGGGTGAAATTGTATCGTTTGCAGTGTTACGTTTTTATATATTTTCTATATATTCTGTTTGTCAAATTACAATACACACACACACACACACAGACACACACACACACACACACACACACACACACACACACACACACACACACACACACACACACACACACACACACACACACACACACACACACACACATATATATATATATATATATACATATATATAATATATATATATATATATATCATGTATGTATATACGAGTATATATACATATTTAAGTACAAATGTACACACACACACACACACACACACACATACACACACACACACACACACACACACACACACACACATACACACACACACACACACACACACACACACACACACACACACACACACACACACACACACACACACACACACACATATATATATATATATATATATATATATATATATATATATATATACATATACTCTTACAGTATATATACATACATACATACATACATACATATACCAAAGGCTTTTTCCCCCTTACAAGGGAAGTAGCCAAAAAACAAAGGCATAAAAAACCATTCCCACCCATTCCATCCCCAGTACACTCCACTCCCCTCCACCCTCTACCCTCCCTCTTATCTTGGCACCTCCTGAATGACTGGTCATCCCTGTATCTTGTCCACTGCCCTGGGTCAGAAGCAGTGTCGCAAGACACAGCACATCCACAGCAAGGCCGCTTCATTAAATCGGCGACCCCCCTCTCCGTCCCCTCATGCAGAAAAGAAGACGGGGAGAAATCCCTTCGGGCTGCGTCAATTTTTTCTCACACATACTACCTCACCCCCCATCCCCCATTCATTCCACCTCATGCATCACAACATCATCCATATACAACCATTTTCCATTCACCCTTGTCTTCTGTCCTCTCCCGTCCTCCCTCAACAGACATTCCCCTCTTCCCCAAAGCCCCTTTTACCCCATCCATCCATCTCATCCTAGGTCGCCCCCTCATGCTCACTCCCTCCACATCTGCCTTCCATACCTCTTTTACTAGTCTTTCTTCACTCATTATTTCCATGTGTCCAAACCATCCCAATACTCTTTCATCCACCCTTTCTCCCAACTCCCTTACCACCCCCGTTCTCTTCCTCACCTCCTCATTTCTCACTCTATCCAGCTTAGTAACCCCCATCATACTTCTCAGACACCTCATCTCAAACACATTCAAACTCCTTCTCTCTTCCTCTCTTATGTTCCATGTTTCTGCCCCATACAGTGCTGTTGGCAAAATCACTCCTTCATACAATCTTCGCTTAGCATCCATTCTCAAATATCTATTTCTCATTACACATTTTAATCTACCTCGATATTTACTCGCTTCTCCCAATCTACATTCTACCTCCACCTCCACTCAGAACAGACCATATGTCTAGTGTTTTTTTTTTTCTTCATATAAGGGACACTAACCATAGCATTGATTGGACAATGCAAAAAAAAATGCAATTCTTCATTGAAAAGAAACAATCGAGTCTAGTTTCATCAAAAATATTTTTAATGATAATCTTAACTTGAGTATGGGTTTGTATAAACTGAGATAACTTTATTATTAATAGAATAGTCCAACTATATCATGTCTCGCCACCACAATTCTTGTATAACCAATTGCCGTCTACATACTTGTGAACCCATCATTGTATTTATTCTCGTATGCATGTATATGTGTAATTTTGTATATTTTTGTGTATACAGTATATTTAGAGATATGTATTTACTGTATATATGTAGTTTACTTGTGTAATGACTTCCCACTTATCTATCCACTCTTTATTCACATTAGTATGTATGTGTGCAACAAGAACAGAAACAGATCTACAAAACGAGTAAAGAAATCACAAATAACTCAGATAAATAAAATCAAATATTCATATATTTGTTTAATAGGGTGTGGCAATTGTAAATATAATTCTTCTGTGAGCCTTGTCTAAATCTGTGTACACTATTGCGACGTCCCCAATGTTTATATCTATAATAGATAACTTCTTAATAGTAATTTCAATGAATGTATACTGTATACATTCTTCTGGTAAATGTTGAGAGAGAGAAACAGCACTTATCATGTTATACACCTTTCAAGAGTCCATTAAACGCCTGCGTGCCTTTCCGCATCGTCTTGCCTCCTTTGGCTCCCGACGGCTCTCTTCGGCTGAGAGGAGACCTCAGGGTTGAATGAGATGATCTTGGGTCTCGTCTGCGTGGACCAACCCCCCCCCCCCTTCAAGAACTTGGCCCAGCTTCTCTCGCACCTGCCGCAGTCGTCACCGTTCTGCGTGTTCCTGCAGGAGGTAATATTTGCGAATGACATCACTCGGGCGCCTCGTTGGCCCCAGCTGTCCATGTGAGACTTGGTGTGCAGAATACAGACACACAGACGAAGGTATAGACAGATAAAGGCGCACATATGCATACACACACAGGCACAAGCCCATATATAGACATATGTAGAGATAGACGCAAACGATATAGACACACACACACACACACACACACACACACACACACACACACACACACACACACACACGCACACACACACACACACACACACACACACACACACACACACACACACACACACACACACACACACACACACACACACACACACACACACACACACACACACACACACACACACACACACACACACACACACACACACACACACACACATATTACCAACAGATCAGGCCAGATAGGAGCTCTAAACTCTCATCCGGGAGGATAATAGCTGTCAATCATGAGCCCAATACATCCAAGACTAAGATGAATAACTCACACGCACACACACGCACGCACTCACAGGACCCTATGAGCGTAGTCTCAATTCTCTACAATCCGATGGTGTGAATACACACGCACAGTGTGTGTAAAGAATAAAAAGTGTATATGTAAATGATAAAAACATGCTGTGCATGAATTCGATTTTGTGTTCCTCAAATGCATCTTACATTTCCATGGTAACTGCAAGTCGATCAAATATCAAAACCATCCGAATTGGTCCATTTCTTACAAACATTTCCTATTCGACCATAAAGTTTCTTCACTTCATCCTCACATAGATAATGGTCATGCATGTGTGTAAGGTATGTGCATGGCAAAACTGATTTCAGTTAGTGCATAAGAACTTTTTGCATATTCTTTATGTGTTTTCAGTTACCAAAAAAAGAAATGTCTATGTGTATTATCAATGTATTTTCATTATTCTCACCAACTTCTTTGTGTAAACCATTCTTTATAGTTTGATCTATTTCGACCTCGCCATTAGGATGTTTATCGTATATTGAGTAAACTTAATTTTTATCTAAGTCTTTCTAGATTGATGACCGTGAAGAACCGAAGTTCCTAGTTTCTCTAGGGTAATGACTGAAGACTATGTCAGCAATTCTAAGCTTCACTGAGTCTGGTCAAGTAAACAAGATAATAGTGAAGACTAAAGCGAAGCGCCAACGTCTCGGTGCCACGGGAGACCTCTCAGAGCCTGGCACTCTCTGTTGGCGCCAAAGGAGGAAGCCTGGCACCCGATATTGGCATCCTGGGCGGAAGCCCGTCTCCATGGCCAGGTGGTGTTGGCGCTGGCTTCAAAGGGTGTCGCCACTTCGTAGGCACCCTATGATAAAGGGTTAGGTCATCTTGGCATTCGACCGGGAGTTAAGGTACTTAGTAACGTTGAGGGTCCGCGCGGTAGCCCAGTTGATAACATAGTTGAACTCATTAGCAGACGGTATTGAGTTCGATTACAGGGACGCACTTCGGGGTTTGTCGCGTTAGTTCCTGACAACCCTGGCTAGATGGGGAGGCGACCAACACCAGTGAAAAAAAAGGTGCTTAAACAATATGGCCCATTAATTTATGCTGGCATCATGGCACCGATAAAGACACTTTCTTCATCCTTTATCTTTCCTTTTTTTTATGAACGGCCCTATAACGACGCGCTAAGTCTTCAGCTATTATGATATGCTTTCCTCATACCACTTTCCTACCCACGGCTGACGAGCTTACACAAAAGGTTAGTTAGTGGCAGGTTGTCACAATGTTCTATAGGCACCCCCTCCCCCCTCACACACACCTTAATGGGGAAATTTATTTTGTCTTTGGGGAGGAGGGGATCTTAGGTTCAGACGGCATGTATGTGTGTGTGTGTGTGTGTGTGTGTGTGTGTGTGTGTGTGTGTGTGTGTGTGTGTGTGTGTGTGTGTGTGTGTGTGTGTGTGTGTGTGTGTGTGTGTGTGTGTATGTATGTGAGTGTGAGTGTGTATGTGTGCGTGTGTGTGTACGTGTGTGTGTGTATGTATGTGTGCGTATGTGTGCGTGTGTGTGTGTGTGTGTGTGTGTGTGTGTATGCGTGTGTATGTATGTGAGTGTGAGTGTGTGTGTGTGTGTGTATGTGTGTGTATGTATGTGAGTGTGAGTGTGTATGTGTACGTGTGTGTGTACGTGTGTGTGTCTGTATGTATGTGTGTGTGTGTGTGTGTGTGTGTGTGTGTGTGTGTGTGTGTGTGTGTGTGTGTGTGTGTGTGTGTGTATGCGTGTATGTGTGTGATCTGTATAGTGCATTAAATGAACCTGATAGGACATATGTACCTCTTACGCATGAAGATCTTAATACATACAGTCCTTTTATGGCTCTTACGGGCACCTGAATTCAGGTCGCACGCTGGCGAAGCCACCCTTGAGCAATCAAAAAGTGGTAATGTTGTAGAAGGAAATCGAACCCCAGATATAAAAGACATTTATCAATGGTTGTGTGCATTTCAAATCAAAAGAGAAGAATTGACAACTTATATATTGTTATCAAAATTCCCGATTCGTTTTAATTTTGTGCTAGTAAGTGATGATTTATGCAAAAGCCATTTATTATATTTTGTGTATTTTGTATAATTGAACCACTTCACTGAGGTACGGTACAGAGGCTGCATTGTTCTCCAGAGGGATAGAGTGGTTATGTAGTGGACTATTAAGGATGAAATTTTAATCTGTGAACTAAAATTAAAGGAAGAGAACCATATCATGTAGGAAGGTTTGTCAGTGCATTTGAAGATTCCCCCACCGTTCTGTTTCGAAAATTTGGATATTACTATACACTTCTAGAACTCCCCCCACCCCCCCTTTTTTAATTTGTATTTTGGTTTTGGGGTCACTGATGAAAGTGGGCATTAAGCCAATCATGTGGTTGGACAACCAGCCAACCAACTAACCAGCCAGCCAGCCAGCCAGGCATCCAGACTGGCAGGCAGCCCTTCCACTAGGCAGCCAGTCAAGCAGAGAGACATTCATTGTTGTTATGGACTAATTTACCAGCGCCTCTATCCCTGCGGAAAATGACATCAATCAATAAAGAAATACTCGAGAATGTACACACGTCTTTGTGTACGTATATGTAAAGACATATGCACATACGGACACATACATGGGCACACTCCTCCTCCCTCTCCCTCCTCCTCTTCCTCTTTCTTCCTCCTCCTCTTCCTCTTCTTCTCCCTCCCTCCTTTTCTTCTTCCTTTCTCCTACTTCTTCCTTCTTCTCTTCCTCTTCTTCCTCCCTCCTCTTCCATCTCTCTCTTCGTTCTTCTTCTTCCCTTTTCTTCCCTCTCCCGCCCCCTCTCACTCTCCTTTCTCTTTCCCTCCTCCCTCTCACTTCCCTGACTGTTTGCTCTCCCCCTCCATTCCTCCCTCCTCCTCTCTTCTCCCCCCTTCTTTCCCTCCTCCTGCTCTCCCCTCCCTCTCCCCCACTCCTCCTTCCACCCAGTCCCTGCTAGCCCCCATCTGCTTTGTCATCGTCTTTCCTCCCCTCCAGCTTTCTTCACCCCCCTTCCCACCCCCACCCCATCTCCCCAGTTGTTGGAGTTGAGTCCGCTGATTGCTTTCTCCCTCAACCGCTGTCAAGGTTAAGGAGGAGGAGGAGGAGGAGGAGGAGAAGGAGGAAGAGGAGTAGGAGGAGGAAGAAGAGGAGACGGAGAAGGAGGAGGAGGAGGAGGAGGAGGAGAAGGAGAAGGAGAAGGAGGAGTAGGAGGAGGAGGAGTAGGAGGAGGAGGAGACGGAGGAGGAGGAGGAGGAGGAGGAGGAGGAAGAGGAGGAGGAGGAGGAGGAGGAGGAAGAGGAGCAGGAGGAAGAGGAGGAGCAGGAAGAGGAGAAAGAGGAAGAGGAAGAGCAGGAGAAGAAGGGGGAGTAGGAGGAGAAGAAGGAAATGTTAAGGAGGAGGAAGAGGAGGAGGAGGAGGAGCAGGAGGAGCAGGAGGAGCAGGGAGGAGAAGCAGGAGGAGAAGGAGTAGGAGCAGAAGGAGAAGGAAAGGTTAAGGAGGAGGAGGAGGAGCAGGAGGAGCAGGAGGAGAAGGAGAAGGAAAGGTTAAGGAGGAGGAAGAAGAGGAGGAGGAGGAGCAGGGAGGAGGAGCAGGAGGAGCAGGAGTAGGAGGAGAAGGAAAGGTTAAGGAGGAGGAAGAAGAGAAGGAGTAGGAAAAAGAAGAGGAGGAGGAGGGGAGGAGGAGGAGGAGAAGACGGAGGAGCAGGAGGAGGAAGAGGAGGAGGAGGAGAAGGAAAAGGAAAGGTTAAGGAGGTGGAAAGAGAGGAGGAGGAGGAAGAAGAAAAGGAGGAGGAGGAGACGGAGGAGGAGGAGAAGACGGAGGAGGAGGAGAAGGAGGAGAAGACGGAGGAGGAGGAGAAGGAGGAGGAAGGTGACGGAGGAGGAGGAGGAGACGGAGGAGGAAGAGGAGGAGGAAGAGGAGGAGGAGGAGGAAGGAGACGGAGGAGGATTTGCAAGCAGTGACGGCCCCCAAACTAAATGAAAATCGCCCAATTCTTAACCAGAAAAAAGACTCCCAAGAGTTTCTGTGTGAGTACAGAGATTACTGTCGATTCCTTTGGTGAGACGGGTTTGCTTACTCGGGTGAATAAAATCGCCTGGCGACAGCTGGAAGGAGGAAAAAGAAGAAGAAGAAGAAGAAGACGTCATAAGAAGCGTCACCGTATTTAAGAGGTTGAAGTCTTCTCGACTCAGTGTTATGTAATGTCACCCGTAATCTTTTTCCGCCTCCTCCTCCTCCAACTCCTCCTCCTCCTCCTCCTCCTCCTCCTCCTCCTCCTCGCTCTCCTCCTCCTCCTCCTCCTCCTCCTCCTCCTCCCTCCTCTTTTTCTCCCACTCCTCCTCCTCCTCCTCGCTCTCCTCCTCCTCCTCCCCTATTCTCTCCCTCCCACTCCTCTTCCTCTTCAGCTTCTTTCTCTTCTCTCACATTTTACGTCCTCTTTCTTCTTCTTCTTCTTCTTCTTCCTTCCCCTCCTCCTCCTTCTTCTCTTCCTCCTCCGAATCCTCAGCCTCTTCCTCTTCCTATTCTTCCTCTTCCCTCTCTTCTTTCTTTCCCTTCTCCTTTTCCTCCTCCTCTTCCTCCTCCTCCTCCTCCTCCTCCTCTTCCTCCTTCGTTCTTTTTCTTTTACGGTGAACTTGACGTCCCTGCATATTATTCCAGTCGAGGCCAGGGGGGAGGGAGGGAGAGATTCTGATAACAAACAACAGCACTTCAGTCCGATATCGATAACCTCAAATATTTTATTCTGGTTAAAGTCAAGAGCTTTCCACTTTTAATCTCTCTGTCGGCAAGCGACTTTATTCAACTATGGGGGCTTTGAGGATTAACCTCAATCATTATCCCCGTGACGCACTTTATATATTCTATTCTGGCTAGGCGATTCAATTCAGCTGGGAGAAGTACTAAACCCGGTTCACACTAGCGGTTTGAACCGCGCGGAAACCGCGGCGGTACCGCATAGTCAAGGGTTGTGTGAACGCCTCCATTGGCATACATTGTAACCGAGCCGCCGCGGTTTCAACCGCTAGTGTGAACAGGAACGATTGAAGTCGAGCGTCATGGGCTACTAAGAATGTCCGAGGCTAAGAATCGAACTGCAGACCCACTAAAACTCGGGTGAAGCTCTATAGTTTACTGTCGCTATAATTCTATTAACATTATGATAAAAAACAAACCTCA
>NC_134792.1:3620549-3628049 GCF_046742065.1 Oratosquilla oratoria
TCACCCGATACCTCCATCTTTCGTGACATCAAATTCTTCAATGACGAAAATTACGTCACGCGACGTCACAAATGTGACGTCACATAACAAAATGTCACATCTCATGACATCACGAAAATGATGTCACAGACTTGACGTATATTTTTTTCATCCTCTTTTAAAGAGACATGAACTGCCTAGTGTAGGCCATATAGTCTCTTGCATCCTTCATTCTTATATTTTAGGTATGGGGCGATCCTAGGGCAGTAGGACAATGACCTTGTGGTGGACAAGCCCCCCACAAGTGCTTCGACGTGGTATTTTGGCTTATAGCATCGCCGCCGCAGAAATGGGATGGACCAGGAATGGATAGAGTATGTAGAAGTAGCTGGCCTTCGGCCTTATATTAATTGCGTGTAGGTTAAGTCTATAGTACGCCTGTACTACATGCATTTGTATCCTCTTCAAAGCACAACCTAAGCCCGAGCCATGTTTCGGTCAGGATGGGTCGTGTGCTACTTTAACGTACGCATGAGGCCTATATAAGTGTGGTGCCGTCGATTGATTAGTGTTTAACCAAGAGCACCTCCAATGGGAGTGATCAGAGATACCCACATAAAAACGATTTGGGAAATAAGAAATCAAGGTATACGCTGCCACCACCCAATCGTCTATATGGATATATCTGACCATAAATGGAAACTGCTCCTTGTCATTCACGTCTGACTCCGTCCCCTTTCCTCAGGTCGTTCGGGGTTGGTTCTGGGTAGCGAAAAGGCCTATGCCCAAGTGGGGGTAGTAAAAGAATATAAGTGAAGGTCTGCTATGTGTTAATTATTACACTGAAGCAAAAATATAGTAAGGAAATACAAAAGTATATTGTGGTTTTCTCCAACTAGACAATCTATTGATCCTTACAATATGAAAAATATATGGGTATGCGAGACATTTAATAACACAGTTTTTTTTTGCTTATGGGCATCATAAGTAAGGTCACAGGCACGTGGAAAAACGTAGTTATTTACGCTCCAACCTTCCGGTCACTGTATAAGTCTACTTACAATATTGTGTCTACCTTCAACCCCGTATTCTTATTAGAGAACGATCACAGACAGAATTGTACTCTAAGGATTACACTCTCATAGCTAATGTATATATGCGTGACACCGTCTAACTCCTTCCACGCAGTGTTTGTGGAGTACACTCCCTTAAACCCTTTTTTTTTCTGTTATCGGGATAGTTTTTGGCATCAGATTCAAAACTTAATAATAATAATAACTATCTACCTACTATATCTGCACTATATCATTTAACTCACATATTGACATTTATTTTCATTAATCTTACAGAACGTACCCATACCTGTTATCGGGATAGTTTTTGGCATCAGATTAAAATTTTAGCTGCGCACAAAAAAAAACGAGACGGCTATGTGTTCGTATCTATGGGTAAACTACTAACCTCCCTGTTGTATTATTTCGTAAAACTTCATTTCGCTTCTCAACACAGCCCCTAGCTGCTACAATCTCTCCCTAAACTATTTCTCTAGTGGAATCCTGAACTGAAAGTTGGGAATTTTTCCTATTACTCTTAAAATTAATGGCCTTAGTTTACGCCTCTGTCCGAACGTGTTAGTGACGTCACGGGTGGGCGGAGCTACGGTGCGCCCGCTATGTTCGAGAACATTCTAATGTCGTCTCGAAACTTAGTTGAACCAAAATCAGCTGAAATATATTTGTAGCTATCTCCTATTGTATGTTTTTCTTCAATGATTATAGTAAGGATCTTTGCCAACACATCTTGATAGGCAGACATAGAATAGAATAAATTCATGGTCTATTAAGGCTCTATTTTCTACTTTGCTTCTTGGTTGAGTAAAACCGTCACGACGTCCATAATACCCAGTCTCTCAAATAAATAAATAGATAAATAAAACGAAATTCCAAAAATAATATCCCTTCAAAATTCCTGTCCTTACATAAGGATGCCAGGTTTTGGTGTCCCCGTTCAGTTCCTGTCTGTACTTGTCACCAGCACTGCCCGACCGAGGCTTGCAGTCACTTTTGTGGTTTAGGGCAGGGTTCCGTGCTCTGCCCGCGCCGACCCAGCCTAGGTCGACACTTGCGCTAACCAGAATAAAGCAACCAAACTCACCAGAGTCTCATTCACTCCCTCGGCACCTAAGCGCAAGTAACATTCACGTAATGTTACAACCTTCGCGGAAGTCCTAAGGTCTTTGAAACTCCAATTTGAGTGACTTTCCGAGTTCTGACATGAGGCAGAACCCCTGAGGTGCATGTGGACTTCTGTCCCAAGCTGGGTCAAAATTCGCCGGCAAATAACCAATTTCTATACAAAAATGTATTTATTATTAAGTTGTATAAAAGATTATTTACAGAAAAAGAAGAAAATTGCCTTAAAATAATTTCTTAATAACAGAGAGAGAGAGAGAGAGAGAGAGAGAGAGAGAGAGAGAGAGAGAGAGAGAGAGAGAGAGAGAGAGAGAGAGAGAGAGAGAGAGAGAGAGAGAGAGAGAGAAGGAGAGGGAGGGACGAATTTATGGACACAGCCATTGACCCTCACCTCCCCCTCCCCCTCCGTGTGACATGACACGTGTCCTCTTGACCTCACACGGTCGAAACGTTTGGCCCGAAGCGCTGACGACGTCACTCGCGGGGCGATGGGGTGCTCGCAGCGGGAATCGTTTTCGTCAATTGGAACGTATTTCTAAGGCCGCCAAGTGCTGACGCACAGGCTTTTGCGTCTTTCCTGCCTCTCAATTCAATATACTTTATCGCAACCAAAAAAGAAAGAAAACACACACACACACACACACACACACACACACACACACACACACACACACACACACACACACACACACACACACACACACACACACACACACACACACACACACACACACACACACACACACACACACATATTATATATATATATATATTTATATACATACATATATATACACACACACACACACACACACACACACACACACACACACACACACACACACACACACACACACATATATATATATATATATATATATATATATATATATATCAACAATGATAAATAAATTGAAAGATAATAATTATAAATAAAATCGTCCGTTTGCACCTGTAGCTTGGGACTGAAGCCTATGTGTGACGAATCTAGGACGTTTGAGCCATGGGGGCTGCAACCCGGGACGTTTGGGCCATATGGAAAAAAAAGTGTTTTTGTAATGAACAACCATATGTATTTTCTTACTTACTTCTTACTTCAGCTCCCAGTAGTAGGCGTTATGCCTGTCAGAGGTCCCAGCATGTTCCTCCATCTGGCTCTATCATGGAAGGTCCCTTCCTCCCTCAGAGTTTCAGATGCATGTTATATTCCCCAAAAGATAAAACTAAAATAAAATACTTTGTACAGTGGCCCAAACGTCCTATAGTCAGCGCAACGAGAAATGACCGCTAAGGCGTGGCTAGGAGATTTCCCGGTGTTGCCACACATGGGCATCCATGGCGAGAACGTGCGTGTGGATGTAATGTTTTCTGAATGCAGTGTGAGGGAGGCGGGGCCAGAGATTAGATGTAGCGGCAACGTTGCTCTCTCTTCCTCATATGCCATGTCTAGACTCGAGGAAACTAAACCTTTGTATAGAAAACATTGCTTTGATTTTTACTTTAGTGGTGGTGTGTGACAAAAAATTATGATATAATTATATGTGGCAACATTACAGAATCATAAAATAGAATCATAAAATAAAGTAAAATTATGAAATAATTATATGTGGCACCACAGGGGGACTCCCAGTGCTCCGCTCTAACGGCCATTTCTCAATGCAACGGGTATAGGCAGAAAGCCTGTGGCCCAAAAGTCCAGGACCCAAACGCCCGTTGTCCAAACGTCCACCTATGGCCAAGCCCGTGGCCCATACGTCCATGGCCTAAACGTCCTTGACACAAACGTCCGGTCACACCATATGTGTCATCAACCTTCAGGAAATTCCATTCTCCACCGAAACGGGGAGTGGCGAGGGTGAGGGGTAGCCACAGAACGAGTGTGAAGGACAGTACCACCCTGCACGGGGTGAATAAAATCGCCTGGAGCCAGAGAGAGAGAGAGAGAGAGAGAGAGAGAGAGAGAGAGAGAGAGAGAGAGAGAGAGAGAGAGAGAGAGAGAGAGAGAGCGCATGGGGAGGAAAAGAGGCACCCGGAACGTAAGGGGTCATTCAGGATAAACGAATATACACACGCACATACACATATATGTATACTGATTCATTTATTTATTACTCTTCTTTCGTCCGATGGAATGTCGTCCATTGAGTGACGTCACGTCGTCTCAAGTTGGTCGGACCAATCAGAGACGAGCTGGTGCGCACGACGTTTCGTCCGTCGCTTCTTCTTATCTCCGAAACGTCGAGAATGATAACGAAGCCACTGTCAGCGTGACTTGCAAGGCTCGAAACGTTTCGCAAGAAGCCCTTGACATTTTATAATAAATGAATAAAATAAATAAATAAATAAATGTAGAGTAGGAAACACAGGAGTCTTGTTCTGAGTTTATTCCTGACTAGTTTCGCAGGTATGCTTTTTCAAAGCATACCTGCGAAACTAGTCAGGAATAAACTCAAGACTAAGACTCCTGTTTTTCCTACTCCACTTACGTCAACCTGTCAGAATGTCTCAACAAATAAATAAACAAATAAAATAGATTTAAAAGGCACAGTAAATAAGAATAAACAAATTGATAAATTAATAAATGGTTACTAAAATATCATAACATACAATAAGTAAATATAACAATAGAACAAATAAATAAATCGCGCTAATTGATCTACTTGGGATTCTATGCAGTGAGGAAGTCAGTCAGCTTACTATCAAAGAAAACTAACGAGAGAGAGAGAGAGAGAGAGAGAGAGAGAGAGAGAGAGAGAGAGAGAGAGAGAGAGAGAGAGAGAGAGAGAGAGAAATGAATATGCATATGATCCCACCCCCACCCCCACCCCCCACCCGCCCTCCGGTCGAAACGATCGAAACGTTTGGCCCGAAGCGCTGATGACGTCACTCTCGGGGTGATGGCGTAGCAACTCTATTGAGATTTTCAATTTTTCAAAATTAATAAAGGATGTTCTTATTTGAACTAAAATATTAGGATTAGCTTAAAAGAGAGCGAATATATATATTCGCGCGCTTCGAGTTGGGGACGGACAAAAGCCCAGCCCTGCCCTCTCCGGACTGGTTGTCCTTCTTGTCATTATTATCGTTGCTTTCTTTCTCAATCTGTGCAGTAGTCCTTCCGGGTATCTGAGTTTCGTGAACACTTTGAATATATATTTAATTTCATCCTCTAAAAACTCTTCGCTGAGTAGAAATGAATCACATCGTCTATATTGTTGCTTTTTCTGTGGACCGAGAATGATACCTTACCACCTCTCCTCCGAATCATACCCATATATATATATATATATATATATATATATATATATATATATATATATATATATATATATATATATATATATATACATATATGTATATATATAATATACACCGCACAGACTACCCAGTTGATATTATTGATTAAAATAGCCTAGCGGCAGCACCCAGGGAGGGAGAAAAAGTAGCGTCGGGTAGGGAAGGGCTTCTTGCGAAACGTTTCGAACCTTGCGAGTCACGTTGACAGTGGCTTCGTTATCAATCTTGACGTTTCGAAGATTAGAAGCGACGGACGGACGAAACGTTGTGCGCGCCAGCCCGTCTCTGATTGGTCCGACCAATCCGAAGACGACGTGACGTCACACAATGAACGACATTCCATCTGACGAAAGAAGAGTAATAAGTAAATGAATCAGTATACATGTATGTGTGTGTGCGTGTGTTCGTGTGTATTGTGATTCTCTTATCCTGTCTGACCCCTTACGTTCCGGGTGCTTCTTTTCCTCTCCATCATCTCTCTCTCTCTATGGCGCCAGACGATTTTATTCACCTCCGTGGCATTAGAGCCAAGAGATTGGACCCTGTCCCACCCCGCCCCCCTTCCGTGTAGGGTGGTCCTCTGTCTTGCACTCCTTCTGTCGTCAGGTGAATCTATTCAATTCCGTGGCTACCTTGAAGGCACAGACAGGTGCCATTGTACAATTTTCGTTTTATTTTCTATTAATGTAGAATCACCTTTTAGATAACAAATATAATATTTTTAATGAAATAGCATAAGAAGATTAATCATGCTATATACTCGTATCATTATTATTATTATTATTATTATTATTATTATTATTATTATTATTATCATTATTATTATTATTATTATTATTATCATTATTATAAATTATTATTATTATTATTATTATTATTATTATTATTATTATTATTATTATTATTATTATTATTATTATTATTATTATTATCATTATTATTATTATGGTTATTATTATTATTTTTATTATTACTATCATTATTAATTATTATTATTATTATTATTATTATTATTATTATTTATTATTACTATCATTATTATTATTATTATTATTATCATAATTATTATTATTATTATTATTATTATTATTATTATTATTATTATCATTATTATTATTATCATTATTATTATTACTATTATTATTATATTACTATTATTATTATTACTATTATTATTATCATTATTGTTATTAGTATTATTATTATTATCACTATTATCATTATCATTATTATCATTATTGTTATTATTTCTGTTATTATTGTTTATATTATTATTATGACTATTATTATTATTATTATTATTATTTAATAGTATCATGATTGTTATTATTGTTATTGTTATCATTATTATATTATTATCATTATTATTATTATTATTATTGTTGTTATTATTATTACTATTACTATTATCATTATTACTATCATTATGATTAATTATTATCATTATTATTATTATTATTATTATTATTATTACTATCATCATTATTATTATTATTATTATTATTATTATTATTATTATTATTATTATTATTACTATTACTATTATTATTATTATACTATTATTATTATTACTATTATTACTATTATTATTACTATTATCATCGTTGTTATTGTTATTATTGTTATTATTATTATTATTATTATTATTACTATTATCATTTATTTATCATTACTATTGTTATTATCATTATTATTATTATTATTATTATTAATTATTATTATTATTATTATTATTGTTATTATTATTATTATTATTATTATTATTATTATTATTATTATTATTATTATTATTATTATTATTATTATTATCATTATTATTATTATCATTATTACTATTATTATCATTATTATTACTGAAATGGGAAATATTTGGAAATTTTCCTTAAAAAACATTTGATTGTAACATTAAATAATCTT
This sequence comes from Oratosquilla oratoria, assembly GCF_046742065.1. NCBI lineage: Eukaryota > Metazoa > Arthropoda > Malacostraca > Stomatopoda > Squillidae > Oratosquilla > Oratosquilla oratoria. Next base: position 3,627,935 of record NC_134792.1, read on the forward strand.
ATTCAGTCGAAGTGGACACCGCTGTTTAAAGATACATACATATACCAAGGCCTTTTCCCCCTTACAAGGGAGGTAGCCAAAAAGGGAAAGGCATAAAATCATTCCCACCCATTCC
>NC_134792.1:3643049-3655549 GCF_046742065.1 Oratosquilla oratoria
ACGTTTGTGAACATAATCTTCATAATAAAAATATGATTAAAAATCACTTAAAAGAAATAACAAAATAAAGAAAAGTGAGTGAAAAGAAAAAGAAAAAAGTTATATTTGAAATCAACGGAAAAAACTATAATATGAGACTTCCAGAGACAAAGGGGCATCCCCGCCACTTTCACTGATTTGGAGTTGAGCACGGATCATCAAAGACGTGAGTCTCCTGCCTCTATCTCTATATATGTATGCACACACACACACACACACACACACACACACACACACACACACACACACACACACACACACACACACACACACACACACACACACACTCTCTCTCTCTCTCGGTGGCGCGGTTGATAGAGTACTGGATTGCCAGTACGGTGGTGCTGGCAGTGCCCAGTTCGAATCCTGCCCAGGGCCGAAATTATTTCGGTATCGCCGCGCTTCGGGTCGTTACTCCGACTCTCGTGGGCGGGGAGTTGGGTGTGTGTGTGTGTGGTAAGGTCATAGCATTACTCATAGATCGGTCATTCGAGCTCTGAGCTCTCTTCCGGGAGGGAAATAGCTGTCGATCATGAATCCAACACGTGATCCAAAGACCAAGGTGAATACACACACACACATACACACACGCACACACACGCACACACACACACACACACAAACACACACACACACACACACACAAACACACACACACACACACACACACACACACACACACACACACACACACACACACACACTCACACACACACACACACACACACACACACACACACATATATATATATATATATATATATGTATATATATATATATATATATATATATATATATATATATATATATATATATACATATGTGTGTGTGTGTGTGTATGCATGTATGTATATATACGTGCTCTTGAAACCAGCGAAAGTGGCGGCGATGCCCCTCTGTTTCTGGACGCGTCATATAGCATCAATAAAAAAGGATATTAACAAATTTGTTGAAGAACACAGAGATTGAAAAAGGCCCACCGAAAAAGAGCGAGATCTCTGAACAGCAGAGAAAGAAAGGAGAAGAACAAAAAGAAAAAGAAAAAGAAAAAGAAGAAAATAACAATAATAATAAAAATAAATAAATAAGAAAAAATAAATAAATAAACAAATAAATAAATAAATAGATAAAAAATAAATAAATAAATAAATAAACAAATACACTTTGAGTATCAAAGATTAGAAAAGCGTTGGAGTTGTGGTGTATATGATAAAACTTTTAATTATCATTGTACGGACGAAAGTAAACGACTATTCAAAGAAGAATAAACTTGATATATTTTGTCTAATCGAGAGCGAATTGAAAAATATTATCGTGACATATGGTGTATGATATATGCATAACATGTGATTGACTTCAATCGTAGAAAAAACTATGGAAACTATCATCAGAGATGCTATCGAACATCATTTAGAAAGTAACTGATAAATGATAGCCAGCATGGATTCAGATGGAAACATTCTTGCGTGACTTATTCGAATTCTACAACACAGTCATCTCGAATTGTGACAACAGAAACAATATAGATTTTATGTATCTAGACTTTGCAAAAGCTTTTGATACCGTCCCACACGAAAGACTACTTACTAAATTAGCTTCACACGGAATAAGTGGTAGCCTATTAAGTTGGACTAGTAATTGGTTGAACGATCGAAAACAGAGAGTTGTTCTAAATGGCAAAACTTCTAGATGGAAAAATGTTACGAGTGGAGTTCCTCAGGGTTCCGTTCTTGGGCCACTTCTATTCATAGTATATATAAATGATATAGACCACGGACTGAAATCTATTGTCTCCAAATTTGCTGATGATACAAAACTGTGCGGAATGGCAAATGATCACTTAAACCAATTAGATATTCAAGAAGATTTAGATAAACTACAGCAATGGTCTGAAAAGTGGCTAATGAAATTTAACACAAGTAAATGCAAGGTGCACATAGGTAAAAATAACAATAAGTACGATTACAAGTTATTTAGAAATTCGTTAACAAAAGTGTATAATGAAAAGGATCTCGGTGTAATTATCAGTAACGATCTCAAATCATCAAAGCAGTGTATTTCAGCCTTTGAGAAAGCAAATAAGATTCTAGGACAGATTGCGCGATCTTTTGACTTCAATATTCTATCTCACATTAACAAACTATATAAACTGTTAGTTCGTCCACATTTGGAATATGCTGTCTCTGTATGGTCACCGAATCTCATTAAAGGCATTGAGAGGTTGAAAAAAATACAACGGCAAGCCACAAAACGGATTCCAAATATAAAAAATAAATCACACGAAAATCAACTAAAACATATGAATCTATTTTCCCTAAAAAAGCGTAGACTCAGAGGTGACTTGATGTTTTTAAGATTCTAAACGGAATTGACATCAGAAGTGACAAAATGTTCACACTGAATGAAAATCCGACAAGAAATAAAGGTCTTAAACTGTCAGGGAATATATCTAATCTGGAAATGGGTAGAAACAACTTCGCCAACCGTGTAGTTAATGAATGGAATAAACTTCCTACAGAGGCAGTGCAATGTAGTTCAGTTCGAAGGTTTAAGATTCGTTTATATAAACGCCTAGCAAGATACTGTAATGCCTGCCATTTATTTTATGTTATTTCTTTATTTGTTTGTTATTATTTGTCTGTTTTTTATTATTTGCTTAATTTTCATTTATTATTAGTTATCTCTCAATTTATTATTATTTACAATTTCCCTGTTTGTTTATTTTTTAACTATAACTATGCATTTATTTATTTTGTTTATTTCTATTTATGCTGTTACAATTTTTATTTGTTTATTTATTTATCATAATTATATATACATTTTTTGTATCCGACATAGTTATGGACCAAAAGGTCCCCTGTCGGCATGCTCCTCCTTTGTAATACATTGTAATGAGATAGGGAAAAGAGAGAGAGAGAGAGATGACAGAAAAGGAGGAAGTATGATAATGGTGCTGATGAAGGACGATGACTGGGAGAAGGAAACTATTCAATGTCTCTCCCCCATAATATGCATTTCACCATATCAGAGTTCGCCAAATTACATTTCGCCAAATTGTATAAATCCCCAAACTATTATATGACGCTCCCTTTTGACTTCCAACAGACCCGCACGCCTCCTCCTCTACATTTTTGAAATCATATATTGTATATAATTAATTAATTATATATATCATATGGAAAGCGGATTAAGGTGACTGATAGAGATACACTTTGCACGCAAACGGCATATATAATTGCTCTTGGAATTATTTCATTATTCTTTTTAAACAATGATTTTTGAGCAGATGAAATCATGTCCCCTTTAAACCCCCTGCGGGGTGGGGTGGGGGGCGCCCACTATTTTGGGAACCATTGCAATAGACAAATGGAAGTGGTGAAGAGGATAAATGGAAATAGTTGCAATTGGAGGGAAAAGTCAACGAGATTTTGCAGTGACGTATGTACCTCCTAAGACAAGTCATGGAGCGAGGAAAATTACCTAGCAGTGTTGATACACATGGGATCACAGTTATAGAAAACAGTTGAAAATGACTTCAGTTCTGGAAAGGTGAGCTGGGAAGACTGGGGAAAAGGACGGAAATGTTGTGTCATGGAGTAATGCTCTGCTAAGTATAACAATGGACAATGTAATGACACAATGGGTTACGGGATCAACAAGGGTGAGTGGAGGGGACACAGCAGGTAGATTGTATTCACTGCTCATTAAAGAACCAGATATTATAGATTTCTTGGTTTACTGAATCCCTATGGGGAAGAGTGACCATGTGGTACTTGGGGACCTATTTGACTGTAGGCAATACAGAGTTAAAGTAGTGATGGAAAATATGTCACCAGGAACACAAACAAACAGGATCACTTGGGAGACTTATAATCGATTGAAAAACAAAGGAACAGGGCTCCGATACATGGACAGTAACACGATGAAGAAAATATAACTGGAAAGACAACATGGAGGTGAGAATTTTTTTTGTGGGGCAAGAAGAAACTGGAGACGTTTCCTATATTTAAACATAAGTAGGACATTTTAATGTACATCTAGAACTTGGTAATGGGGGAAAATATAGAGTGACTGAAAGAAAGTGGATTATGAAGAGGTGTTTGACATAAAATATGTTTCTGTACAAACGAGAAGAAGTAAATAAAATAAATAAATAAATAAATAAATAAACGGAGAAATTGGAGAAAGAGAAGAAGAACCTTCAGATCAGCGTTTCTCAACCCTTGGGGCGTTGGTGAGCCATGATATGGGGTGCTGGGAAGGGATGCATACACACACTTCTTTATCCCTCTAGTAATAATATGTTAGGAGGTCCTGGATTGGTTAGATCTGACTCCTGGGGCTGCTCGGGTCGGGAAAGGTTAGGAAATGCTGATTTAGATCGAGGGATGAGTATGGGATATCCAGGCATGAGTATCTAAAGACGAGACAAGAGGAAGAAAGGAATTTTGAGAAAAGCGTAACCGACACGTATAGAAAACTGAACCTATACTTTCGATCCGTTAACGGTAAATTGAACAACAGAGAACAATGCATGAAGACACCAAAGTGCAAATGAAAATAGTGAGCAGTAACCTCCAGACCACGTTTAAGGTACGTCTTGCTCGGTGGGATAACTATCCTACCATAGCCAATGGCGGATGACGCGCATCCTACCTGGTATCGTGCAAGATCTAGGTATGTATAGATCTTAGTATCATGTTTGGGTAAACGCGTTGCTTGGAGTTTCCGTCAAAATTATCAGCCTCGTACTTTGCAGCTCGATGCAAAACAGCCGCACTCAAAACCAAAGAATTAGCGGTCTAGACAATCGTATGACGATCATCATTGAGCCATGAACGACCAACGTTGAGCGATTATAATCGAACCAAGCAAAATGTAACCTTTATCCAAGAGAGCCATTTTGAGAAACCATGAAGAGGTTTCTCGAAGGGGTTGTGCGACGTGAAAGTGAAGGTGCAAGAGGTGTGACACTACTGGAAGTACTGGATGTGAGGAGAGCTACAGGGGTCAATTGAGATCTCTGACTTGATATATATATATATATATATATATATATATATATATATATATATATATATATATATATATATATATATAATACTGGATAAGTTACACAAAATATGTATGTACACTAAAAGAAAGGATAATGCCAAGTGATTAGGAGATGGCTAATATTGTACCAATCTATAAAAGGTGGATCCAGCGAGGTTCCTCTAAAATTCATCTATTTGTTAACTTATATATCCATCTATCCATCTATCTATTTATCTATCTCTCTATCTATCTATCTACACACACACACACACACACACACACACACACACACACACACACACACACACATATATATATATATATATATATATACATATACATATATATATATATATATATATATATATATATATATATGTGCGCCTTGGGGTCGATAAGCGATCAAGAATTCCATGAAGGGGTCAAAGGTCTATATTTTTGGGGGACCCCTACACTAAATTACTGTCCAGTGTTTTTACCAAACTGGCAGCTAAAATGTGTGAAGATTTGTGAAAAACCAGATCTGCGAAGTATTTTAAAGAGGAAACACTTCTGGTAGAAAACTAATTCGGCTTCAGAAAAGGAAGATCATGTGTTTCCAGTTAGTTGAGTTTTTATGCAAGAGTAACCGATATGCTCCAAGAGAGGGATGGTTGGGTGGACTGTGTCTACTTGGATCTAGAGAAAGCGTTTGATAAGGTACCTCACAAAACATATTATGGGAGTTAGATATATATATATGCTTTTAAGTGAAATTACTGGAATGAGAGAAGCTTTCTGGAGAAGAGATTAACAATGACAGTAGTGGACAAGTTATCTGGATGTAGAGAAGTTACAAGTGAAGTCCATCAGGGGCCAGTGTTAACACCAGAAAGGTTCTCAGTATATTTGAATGACGTGATGAATGATTCGACCAGTTATGTTCACTTATTCGCTGATGATGCAAAAATTATGAAGATAATAGGGAAGATAGAGAATTGAAACTTGGTACAATTGGATCTGGATAGATTATAAGAGTGGAAGCGTAGATGGGAAATTAATTTCTGTGTAAAGAAATGCAAAATACTGGAAATGGGTGCACGTATAGACGATCTTTCCTCTATAAGATGATGATATAATTACAAAGGCAAATGATAAGAAAAACTTGGGAATGAGGGGAAATATGGAGCCTGAAACAAATGGGACCACAGATGAGACTTATGATCGATTGAAAAACAAAGGAATATCGTTCCACTACATGGACAGTGACATGATGGAGATTATCGATAACCTGATATGATTCAGACTGGAATATGATGCCGTGGTGTGTGTGTGTGTGTGTGTGTGTGTGTGTGTGTGTGTGTGTGTGTGTGTGTGTGTGTGTGTGTGTGTGTGTGTGTGTGTGTGTGTGTGTGTGTGTGTGTGTGTGTGTGTGTGTGTGTGTGTGTGTGTGTGTGTGTGTACCATGTTCGCGCTCGCGTGAGCCTGTGTGTCTACTTAGTATCTGAAAGTTGCAGGTCGTTCGACCCTCTGTGTCTTGCTCAATGCAGGAGGGCGGTGGCAAGGGTGGGGTGGGGTGGAAGGGGTGTGTGTCCATGACAACGTGACTTTCAGTTTTCCACACGGGGACGGAGGGGGAGGAGGAGGCGAAGAACTTCTTGACTCCAGAGGACTCTGGCGACGGCGTTGGCGACGAAGAAGGTCGGGTGAGTCAGCTCTGTTGCCGGCGACGACAACGAAACTCTGACAAGTCACGCTAAGGTGAGTAATTGCATTGGAGTTGGGGACGAATAGTGTAGACATACATACGTACAGATGTACAATCATTACACGTACATCCGTACATACATACATACGTACACACATTACACGCACAGACGAACGTAAGTCCATGCGTACCCATATTACACGTACACATACACTGTACTCGTACGAGATTACTCGTGCAAACGTACATACCTACACACGTTACATATACACACGTACATGTATACATACGAACATACGTGTAGACATTACATGTAGACATGTACAAACATACACACACATACACACACACACACACACACACACACACACACACACACACACACACACACACACACACACACACACACACACACACACACACACACACACACACACACACACACACACACACACACACACACACACACACACACACACACACACACACACACACACACATACACACACACACACACACACACACACACACACACACACACACACACACACACACACACACACACACACACACACACACACACATACTCGTATATATGAATAGCCCTTTTCCCCTGATAATAGGGTAGCCAAAGCACCCAAGCACATGAAAGCCCGATTTAAGCCCCTCGGGTCTTAGCACCTTGTGGTTGAGGGGCCATCCCTCCCTCCTGGTACACTGTTCGGGTCAAGCAGGGGGGGGGGGATGAGTCATGTGAACGCACAATGTGGAAGACTTGAAAGCAATCTCATAAGAGGTTTTAAATAAAAAAGATAGATATAATAAAGTAAAAGAAAATGATAATACATAAAAAGAATAAAATAAAGTAAAAGAAAACAATTATAACTAGATAGACTAAAATATATAAATAAAATGAGAATGAAGAAATAAACTTACGCATCATGTACTACTTCCTTTTATTCTCTGGCTGCCGTCAGGCGATTTTATTTGGATGTTTGTGATCCTTTCGGTAATAAAAGGGTTCATGCTTTGCCTATGGAGACATGGAGGACTGAGACAAAGGAGCAAGAAGAAGAAGAAAAAGAAGATGATGACGAAGACGAAAAAGAAGAAAAAGAAGAAGATAACGAAGACGAAGAAGAAAAAGAGAAAGACAGAGAGGAAGAAGACGAAGAAGAAGATGATGACGAAGAAGACGAAAAAGAAGAAAAAGAAGAAGAAGAAAAAGAGGAAGACAGAGAAGAAGAAGAAGAAGAAGAAGAAGAAGAAGAAGAAGAAGAAGAAGAAGAAGAAGAAGAAGAAGAAGAAGAAGAAGAAGAAGAAGAAGAAGAAGAAAAAGAGGAAGACAGAGAAGAAGAAGAAGAAGAAGAAGAAGAAGAAGAAGAAGAAGAAGAAGAGGAAGAAGAAGAAAAAGAGGAAGACAGAGAAGAAGAAGAAGAAGAAGAAGAAGAAGAAGAAGAAGAAGAAGAAGAAGAAGAAGAAGAAGAAGAAGAAGAAGAAGAAGAAGAAGAAGAAGAAGAAGAAGAAGAAGAAGAAAAAGAAGAAGAGGAAAAAGAGAAAGACAGAGAAGAATAAGAATAAGAATAAGAATAAGAAGAAAAAGAAGAAGAAGAAGAAGAAGAAGAAGAAGAAGAAGAAGAAGAAGAAGAAGAAGAAGAAGAAGAAGAAGAAGAAGAAGAAGAAGAAGAAGAAGAAGAAGACGAACAGAAGACCTAGAGGGAGACATCCCTACTCCACCCCCTTACCCAGAATGACTTTCAAAAGTCGCGCCCGCGCGCGTGTGTGTGTGATGTAACTTGATCCTGTGGTGACACGTCAGTCACACACACAAGGGGCCACCATGGAAATCACTGCGGTCAAACATGCATCTATTTCTATTTATTTATTTTTACTATTCTATTTTAATTCTTCAATTATTTAGACTTTTCTAAATGGTGGGACACTTTATATATTTATTTCTGGATGACGCAATTTTTTATTTATCTGTTTATTTGTTCATTTTATTTCTTTATTTCTTTATTTGATTTCTGCTTTTTGTGAAGGATTTTGGAGCAGTAGGTTTTGTAGATTTTTTAAATTTATCGTTTTTGAAATAAGTGATTTTTTTTTAAATATGCGCATTGTTATATATACATCACACACACACACACACACACACACACACACACACACACACACACACACACACACACACACACACACACACACACACACACACACACACACACACACACACACACACACACACACACACACACACACACACACACACACACACACACACACACACACACACACACACACACACACACACACACACACACACACACACACACACACACGCACACATGCGCACACACGCACACACACATACACACTCACATACACACACACACACACTCACACACACACACACACACACACACACACAGGCACACATGCACACACACACACACACACACACGACACACATACACACACACACACACGCGCGTGCGCACACACACAAACACACACACACACACACACACACACACACACACACACACACACACACACACACACACACACACACACACACACACACAGAAACATACATTGAAGGTTGGTATGATAAATGGAAGAGTAGGAGACGTGACCTCATGAGCGTTGCTCTCCTTTCCTGATATCATGAAGCACATTTTCTTAAACCATTGCGGACTCTATTTACTGATCGAAAAAATGATATTGTTACCTTAGTACTTTAACAATATACCTAAACTATCCCATGTGTGTGTGTGTGTGTGTGTGTGTGTGTGTGTGTGTGTGTGTGTGTGTGTGTGTGTGTGTGTGTGTGTGTGTGTGTGTGTGTGTGTGTGTGTGTGTGTGTGTGTGTGTGTGTGTGTGTGTGTGTGTGTGTGTGTGTGTGTGTGTGTGTGTGTGTGAATCAATCAATCAAATCAGCCATCCTGAGTCCACTGCTGAACACAGGCCTTTTTCATAGCACTCCATGATTCACACGACCTCGCCAACCTTTCGCACGTCACTCCTGTACACCTCTCAATCTCATCTCTCCACATTCTGTCTAGTCTCCCTCTTCCACGCTTCCCATCTCGCGGCGTCCACTTAGTAATACACTTGCTCCATCGCTCATCAGTCGTTCGCACCAACTTACCTGCCCAATTCCACTTCCTCTCTTTTATCGCCTCCACAATATCGTTCACTCTAGTCTGCTCTCTCCCAACTTCCTCTCTTTCGGTCTCTCAGCGTTATTCCCATCATTGATCTCTCTTCTCCTCTGTACAGTTCTTACGCTTTGTTTCTATTGCCTTTGTAAGTTTCCAAGTCTCACACCCGTAGATTATTGATGACAGAATGCATTGATAGTAAACTTTACGTTTCAAACATATAGCTAGACAGCCTCTCACGATTTTATGATATTTACCAAACACTCTCCAACCAATTGTAATACGTCTTTTTATCTTATTGTCATGATCTTTCGTTACTTTCACCATCTGACCTAAGTAATTATACTCCTCAACTTCTTCAAGTGTCATCATCGGTTATAATCTGTTTACTTTGATTTTTCGTGTTGAACATTACTTTGGTTTTACTCTTATTCATTTTTAAACCTACTTTGAGACTTTCTTTGTTAAGATCACGCAGCATATCTTGCAAGTCTTCTGTTCTTTCTGAAATAAGAATGATGTCATCCAAAAATCTTAGGTAGTTCAAATATTCGCCATTAATCTTCAAACCTTTCTCTTCCCAACTGAACCTTCTGAAAACCTCTTCCAAACAAGTTGTAAACAATGTTGGTGAAATTGTATCGCCTTGCAGTACTCCTTTCTTGATTTTGATATTTTCCATATCTTTATATAGTCGAATTATATCGGTACCTTTCTCATAAATATTTTCTAAAACCCTTACGATCTGTTCGTTTGTACCCTGATTGCGTAACGAGTTTAGTATTTCTATTTGTTGTATCGAGTCAAAGGCCTTCTCGTAATCTACGAAATCTAAACACAGAGGTATATTGTATTCTGTCGTTTTCTCGGTTAGTTGGTTCATCGCCTGCAGATGCTCTAGAGTCGAATATCCGCTCCTAAAGCCTGCCTGTTCTCTCGGTTGGTTTCCATCTAAAACTTAACTTAGTCTATTTGTAAGGATCTTGGAGAATTTTCTATATACATTTGATAGTAAGCTAATTGGTCGATAGTTACTAAGATCTTTCTGGTCTCCTTTCTTATGAAGCAAAGTCACTATAGCATTGCACCACGATTCAGAAACGCTTTCTTGACATAAGCACTGGGTGTACAACTGAGCTAACTTAATATGAACTTCTTTCCCTGCGTCTTTCAACGGATTTATTCATATATCAACTTCCCCAAGTGCTTTTCCTCGTTTCATATTTTTAGAGCAAATTCTACTTCTTCCTTTGTAATCTCTGGTACATTACTAACGTCTACGGATGAATTTACTGACTCAACTAAGGTCTTCGACGAGTACTTAGTAATATTCTTCTACTCTTTTTACCATTCTGTCTGTACATTTAATGATTCCTCCATTGTTATCCTTCAAACATCATTTGCTGTCTTCCTGAAGCCTGTCTGAGCTCGGTCCCTTTAATACTTTTACCATTCCGAATAATTTCTTCTATTTCATCCATGTTTCTCTTTTTTTTCTGATCTCTGTCTTTTGCTGATAAGCTTGTTTAGTTCTACTCTTTCTATTTCGTCTCTACTGCTTTTAATCTGCATAGCCCTTCTTCTTTTAATTAGGTCATTTGTAGCTTTGGAGTATTTCTTTTCTCTAATACTTTTTGTACTTCCTACCTTCTCTGCCAATTCCCTAATGATATTCACTAAATTCAAATTCATATCTTAGACGGTGTCCTCGCTAGTTCTTAGAGCTTCGAATCTATTTTTGATTTCTAATTGAAATTTCTTATTATTATCCTTAATATTTGCAAGGCTGATTTTCTTTTTTAAAACTAGTTTATTTCTCTCGGCTCTGAAATTGAATTTAGCTGTGCAACCTACCATTCTATGGTCACTACCTGTATTGACTTTATTTATCACCGTAATATTGCTAACGCTCTTCCTCTCGTTTCCTAATGTGAAGTGTTCTTCGTTCGCTGTTGTTCCATTTGGACTTCTCCAGGTTTGTTCACGACCTACATGCTTTTGGAAGAAAGTGTTCATTATCCTCATGTTATAGTTCTCCGCAAAATTGACTAACATCTCGCCTCTGTCATTTCTTTCACCTACTCCAAACTTCCCAATGTACGACTCATCTCCCATCTTCTTCCCCATTTTAGCATTAAAGTCGCCTAATACCAACATGTACTTACTTTTTTCTTGATCCATTACTTAGCTTAAATCATCATAGAGGGACTCAATTTCATCGCCTGAACTCTGAAGTTGGTGCATATACCTAAACTATTTTTAGATTGTACCTTTTACACAGTCAAATCACAATGCAAGCTACCCTACCGCTCAGTCCTACGATGCCCCACTTGATGTTGTCTAGTTCTCCCATTAAACTCTCCAGCCTATGGTCTTCTGAGAAGGTTCTCTCGTTCTAAGTATAGATCTTAATTTTCTTCATGCTATTTGTCCGAGACTTGGATCTGCTTTGACAGTGCTTACTCTCATTTGGTGGTACACTGCCCGTAAGCACACGAGGTAATGCGGTTGGACCTTTAGGAGACGATGATCCAACACGAACACCCAGTTTTGTTGTTGTTGTTGTACTA
>NC_134792.1:3665549-3668049 GCF_046742065.1 Oratosquilla oratoria
ACTAAGCCAAGCCAATCCAAGCGATGACAAGACAAGCCTAAGCCAAAACAATCCAAGCCAAGCGAAGACAAGGCAAGCCAAGCCAAGACAAATGGTAATAGGGGGTCTGGCGTCCGCTGGCGAATTCAAGCCGATATAGTCCGTACTAATCACTATTACTCACTATTCAAAGCCCTCTACCAGCTCCCTAAGGGTACTATGTGACATTTTCCTTTTCTTTGTTAAGCTATTTTTTATCAGCCTTATTCTGTCTCTTCCCTCCACCCCCTAATCTCTCGCCGAATATCCTTCAGTATGAGAAAAGCGAGACTCAGTAGTATGGCAACACCAACAGCTGACTGGATGGCGGTGTTGCCATACATTGGGAAATGTTTTTTGTTTTGTTTTCTTTTTCCCAGCCGGGCTGAAATAGTCTGTGTCTCAATGCCCATATATTTTGTTCTGTGCATTTGTGTAATTATTGGTGCAAGGTCATTATGAATCCTCTTTTATTTTCTTATTCTTTATTTTTTTTCCAGGCAGACTAGAATTTTCTTTTATGTCTTGTTTGTTAATTCATTTATTCAGGGATTGATCTTTGGTTACTAATTTCATTTTTTTTTCCCTTTTCTCAACTTACAGGATTTTTTTCTCTTTCCCTTCCAGAGGAAAAATTTACTGGTATTAAGTATATCTTGGGTGTGTGCGTGCGTGTGTGTGTAATAATAATGAAAAAATAATAATAATCGGTTTATTTGTTTAATAATGGTACAGTGATACACTGACAATATACATTTTGAGTTAACTCTAATACTAGATTAAACGTAATTAATGATGTGTGTGTGTGTGTATGTGTGTGTGTGTTTGCGTGTGTGTGTGTACGCGTGCGTGTGTGTATTTTGTTATGGACCATAGTTTACCAGCGGTTCTATCATTTTGTATTATATTGTATTTCTATGTTGCGTGTTGTGAGTGTGTGTGTGTGTACATGTATGTGTGTGTGTATGTGTGTACATGCTGAGGTAGGTTCGGTTCTCCACCGGCTTGTCGGTCACTGAAGGTCATAGCCGGCGCGCTTGTTGCCGGCATGGAGGATTTCGCCGGCTGTTTAATGTCAGATTTTGTTACCAGCCTTTAAATGTCAGCCTGGTGCGTCTGACAGTGGGCTAGTGTCAGCACAAGGTGTCAGGTCCCCCCTGACGAATATCCTATGACAGTATCCAGTACCAGTATCCAAATTCTCACCCCTACATTTTTTTTAGGTCTTCTTGTATATATATATATATATATATATATATATATATATATATATATATATATATATATATATATATATATATGTATGTATGTATATATATTGGTCAGGGCTTCTTTGAACATCTTATACACTTACTTCTTTTGTTTTCGCCAGACGATCTTAGTAAGATTAAGGGCTTAAAGTGGGAGAACCCTTCGATCTCACAAACATTAAATAAGGGCATTCCAAAATCCCTGATACTATTAATTTCTTTTCAGATTTTTAGCTCTCAGATAACTCTTCCCCCTCTTCTCTCCTAAACCCTAAAATGACACAAAACTACAAAACCATCCTACTGAAATCCACGTCCAGATTCCTGAACACTGTACTAAACATCACCAGCGATTCTAGCCTTCAAAACAACATCACGACAATACCTAAGACCATAAGGGTGGAAAGACTATTGGATATTTCAGAACTTTGGCCCTTAGCAACATTCGGTTTTCAATGATTTGTATACATAACCTTCCCTATCTGTAGTTCCACCTATAAATATTATCTGCTATTAAATATGAAAAATAATTAATAAAAATTACAATAATGTACATTAATACATATATGAGAGAGAAAAAGAAAGAGAAACTGAGAGAGAGAGAGAGAGAGAGAGAGAGAGAGAGAGAGAGAGAGAGAGAGAGAGAGAACAGTATATCTATTCATTTGTCTCTTTATTTGTTTGCTGCCTGTTGATATGCTCTTTATGTTCATTTATTACTTATCTTTTTATATCGATTCTTTGTTTTGTATTTTGTATCAATGATTGTTATTGATTTGTAAATTTTTTCTAATTTTATTTTTTATTTGTATAATTTTATTCATTTATTCATTTATCTACTTATCTATTTCTATTCATCGATTTCGCTATTTATCGATTAATTCATTTACTCACGTGTTTTTGTATTTTGTATTTTCGTATTTTTGATTTTGTATAGATTTGTTTATCTAGTTGTCTGCCTATTTAGTTATTCTATATTTTTATATTTTTGCATTTTGTATTTTCTTATTCTTTACTATAGATTCGAATTGTTTTTTACATTTGATTTAATTGTTTTCGTATTTTTGTTTTTGTATATATATGTTTATCAAGTTGTCTGCCTATTCTGTTATTCTGTATTTTACATTTTTGCATTTTGTATTTTCTTATTCTTTACTTTAAATTCAAATTGTTTTTTTCTTACATTTGATTTAATTAAATTAGCTTCACTCGTGCCCTTTTAGCATTCAAGA
>NC_134792.1:3708049-3713049 GCF_046742065.1 Oratosquilla oratoria
ATCTGTTTACTTGTTAAGTTCTTTATATTTTACGCATGACACGGTGCTGCGTGGCAAAAGTGACCAATGCCTTGGATCCCCGAGTGTCACGTGACATTATTTTATAACTTCACGTGGCGGCACACTAGACATTTCTTGCTAGCATGCTACTTGCTTTTGCTACTCCGTTTGAGCAGGAACGACTTCGGTTACATTTTTTTTTTAATTCCAAATGTCAAATTACGCAAACGAGAATCTGAATGGCGAAATAAGAGAAGTTCAACCTAAAATACGAAAGTTAGACACATTATTGAGATGGTCTTAGGGAAATCTAGAATGTTGTAACCGAAGTCGTTTCTACTCAAAGCAAATAGCAAAAGCAAGTAGCATGCTAGCCTAGTATGCCACCACCTTTATGTGCTTATTATCACTAACCGGTTTCATTTCAACGTGTTACCGTCCTTACTTTTATCAAGGTTAAGGTTTAATCTTAGTTAACCTGCGCGTGCCATTACTCATAAATTGATAAACGAAAATACAATAAATAAACGAAACGAAAAAAAGTATTATAAAAATATATATATATACTAAAATAAAACGAAAACAAAGCCATGCACAAGGAAATAAGAAAAACAACAGAATAAATCAAAATACAAAGAAAAAATAACATGAATAGAAAAAATAAGAAATAAACAAACAAAACAAAACAAATCAAAATAGAATAAAGTACAATAGAAATAACATAAAATAAACATATATATATATATATATATATATATATATATATATATATATATATATATATATATATATATATATATATAAGTTCACTTTAAACCCACTATCGGAAAAATAATATCGGAAGTACAGGAAAAACTGTATATTTCGACTACTATCTGTAGTCCTCTTCAGCAGAATGGCTACAAGAAGTTAGAGTACAGATATAAATGAGGTAGTGAAGGTACAGAAAAAGGGATGGGGAAAGTAGGGGGATTCGGGTTACATGCCCTTGATATGGTTGGGTCAAGGAAGGACAGTTGGTGGTATTTTGTCCGACCGCTCTTTACATATATATATATATATATATATATATTTATAGATATATATATATATATATATATATATATATATACATATATATATATATATATATATATACATATATATATATATATACATATATATATATACATATACATATACATATACATAAATATATATATATATATATATATATATATATATATATATATAAACCAAATCTGGCACGAAATACTGGCTAGATACAAGGCACACAGCAGTCATCCGCCTACCTAGCTACCATTGCATTTAACTTCCTCCTTGGCACGTGCCACTGGGAGCCACGTGCCATGGCCAGCACGTGCGTGTCGGAAATGATCACTTGTCCTCATCCATTTCAATGGCACGCAACAATGTGGTTGTAAGTATGTTAAACCTAACCTTCTTACATGTTAGCTTAATGGGAGGAGTCGAAGAGACATTCAAAAGTTGGAAGACTGTAGAGTAGAGAGTAAAGAAAGAGAGCAGAAGATGAAGAGCCTGGGGGCAGTGACGTCTATAAAAACCAAGAGATATATAGTGTATGTATATATATATATATATATATATATATTATATACATATATATATACATATATACATATATATATATACATATATATATACATACACATACATGTGTATATATATATATATATATATATATATATATATATATATATATATATATATATACACGGAGTATATACAAATAATTCGGTTTAACTTTGCAAACTTCCCCTATCAGGAAGCCAGGACGGTGCCCCTTACAGAGGACTTTGTAGCATGCGGCAAGGTTCAAAATGTCACCTCGATCACCGCCGCAAGTAGCGACGCTCTAACCCGCTCGGTTATGTATATATATTTTTCTTTATTTTTTCTTCTTTCTTCGTCAAGAGATAGAGATCGCTATGCAAGAAAAATTTGCAAAGCCGCTTGCAATGTTCATCAGGAAGACATTAGGGTGTGTCCCCACGTGTTAGCAACATGTGACGTGCACAGCCGTACATATATGTAACATAAGTACACACACGCGCATGAACACATACATACCTACATGTACACTCACACATACATATTTGAACACACACAGGTACGTACACATACATACATAAGTACGTACACACTGTGTAGGTATGTTTCACTTTCATCGGTATGTGGTACCTTATATATATATATATATATATATATATATATATATATATATATATATTATATATATATATATATATATATATATGTATATATATATATGTATATATACATATATATATATATATATGTATATGCTAATAAGAACACGGGTACGTGTGTTCACTTATGCAAAGTAGACCACTTGGAAAAAAGATTTTTTTTTTTTCCAAGTGGTCTACTTTGCATATATGTATATTATATATATATATATATATATATATATATATATATATATATATATATATATATTACCCACTTGTAGTAAAAAATATACATTACTACCACCATGTGATCCCTGCCAACACATCCCTTTCCAACAAGCTCAATCTTGTGACATCATCATCATCTCAGTCCTGATCATAAATACTGAATCATAGTCCCAAAGATCAAAATCATGTCCAATATATTGAATCAATATTCCTACTCCTTCACAGATACATACCTCTACAATATTCCCCATAAAATATTAATATCATTGTTCAATATTGATCAGTATATTGACATAATATTCCTGCTCCATCACAAATACACACCACTTCAATATTCCCGCAAACTCTCAATATGATTATGTATAATCGATCAACATATTGACGCAATATATTGATTTGATGGAATTGTGTCCAGCGTGGGTGTTGAGCACCATATCCTCAATATCATTGTGCAATATTGATCAATATATTGACATAATATATTAATATTGTGGTATCAATATATTTACACAATATAATGATTTGGTGGTATTGTGTCAGTCTTCAGGAATGTCGAATACACCTTTGTTAATATTATTGTGCTAAAGGAAGTATTGTGAAGTGTTGTGTCTTAATCCCTTGCGTTGTTGTTGGCACTTTTATTCCCCATTCTTGCTGCCACCTAACCTAGAGGCGATATCACACTGGGCTATTTTTCCTCCGACTCCTGGAGCAGATTTTCAGCCCGCAGCTTTCGAGAAGAAATCTGATGTGCCGCCCTAACCTATCTTATCCTAAGCTGTCCTAACCTAACCTATCCTTATCTAACTTGTCCTCCCCTAACCTTACCTGACCTAACCCAATGATTTTATAGATTATTCTTGCGGTCACCTGCTTAGTCTATCGGTATAATTTTATACAACCGGCTTATGCAACCGGCATGCCGTACACTACACTAACAAACCGTCAACCTATAGTGTTACTTGATCAATTTTGTTATGACTGTCCCCAAACGATTCAATTCAACGTAGAGAAACCTCGTCTATATTTGTGTACATGATGTCATCACAAGGTTTATTTAATAAACAAATAAATAAATAATAATAATGACAGATAAACAAGTGAATAAACGAATAAACATAATAAAAAAGAAACAATGATCTCAATATACCAATGGCGGCCTTGATATCTTGAAACATTCTTTTGTTAATAAAATCTATAAACAAGGCGTCTATAGTTCTGTGTGTGCTTTCATGTCATCTATACTTAGTCCATTTGTGGATAGATCTATGTGTATAAAGCATGAAGGGTATTTTTTTTTAATTATACAGAGTCTATGATTCTTCTGCCCTTTGTCTTTGACCGATTCTGAATGCTACATCAGATTTTTTCTTCTTTCCTTTCGCTTCTCATGTGACTATCTTTATCTTCTTTTATCAACTCGTTATCTCTGTTTCCTGGAACTTCAATTGTTCATTGTCATTCGGTATATGTGCACGATGTTATATGTTATACATACATACATACATACATACATACATACATACATGCACACACACACACACACACACACACACACACACACACACACACACACACACACACACACACACACACACACACACACATATATATATATATATATATATATATGTATATATGTTTACGGAACAAGCTCCACCACAAGGACTAGAACCTTTTCATCAGCGACTTCTGTATGCTCCGGGTAGCTCAAAGGTATCGTCTTTGTTTCATAACAAGCAGTCGCTAATGCAAAGGTTCGAGTCCTTACGGTGGAGCTTGTTAACTTATTTGTCACAATAACACACATGTACGTTTACATTCAATGGTATATAACCTTCATTTTCTTGTCTAGTTTTGCCTTGTTAGAGTAGATGTATTGTAGCTACTTTTTGGTTCTTAAGTGAAATTAATGTTTTCAATTAATAAATTACTTATTCAATTGTTTATTGATTTTTTTTTATTATGATTTGATTACATATACTTACATTACATTCTTTGGTTCATATGTTTAAATAAGGCTATCGATTAATTTAATTAGATATACTTGTAATACGCTCACCATCACATTCCCACGAAGTGGTAAGTGACAAACCCCTGTGTTTTTTGGGCCGTTGTGTGGGTCGCCTCCCCGCCTGACCAGAGCTATTGGGAATCAACGCAAGACGCACACAGTGGGTCCCGGGAATCGAACCCACGACCACCTGCTTTTGAATTCGACACGGTATACATGATCAATTAATCAATAGTTATATAATTTAGGTTTGCTAATGATTTTTTTTATCAATTTAGTTATTCTTCAGTGTTGCCACTAAGCGTATTTTCATTTAGTGATCTCAGTGGGTAGTAATTTTTCTACTTCAGTCTTTTCTAGTTGCAGGTATCACTAAAAATATATTTTTTAATAATATGCAATACATTTCTCTCCTCCATTCCAGAATATTTAGTAATTTCTGCCTAAAGAATATCTTCTATTTTCTTTTCTAGATTTGCATATTCTTAAAACATGTAGTTGTCTATTCTCTGTCAACGTGATACCGGGTAATTTTTTTCTTAATT
>NC_134792.1:3718049-3723049 GCF_046742065.1 Oratosquilla oratoria
CTTTCAACAAACCTGCCCTACCCTGCAACCGTGGACAATTTTGGTATGTCACAAACTTTGGGCAAACGTTTGGACAATGTTTTTGGTACGCTTACAACCTTTCATCAAACGTTTAATTATTTTTTCAGACAATTTTGGTATGTCACAAACGTTTTGCAAACGTTTGGACAATGTTTTTGATATGCCACAATCTTTCAATTCCCAGTGGATCATACTTTTAGCTACAATTCTAGGTCTTATTTGGACCATTCATTTTTATACTGCGAAACACACACATAGACACACTCAGACTCATACACACACAAACATACACGCGCACATACACACACACACACACACACACACACACACACACACACACACACACACACACACACACACACACACACACACACACACACACACACACACACACACACACACACACACACACACACACACACACACACACACACACAACTACACAGATATACACACAGAAATAGAAATAAGTGATTAAATATAACAGCAGGTTAAGTTAGGTTTGGGTAAGAATTTATAATCACGCAGCCACATATATTCAACATGATATTTACATTGTTCAATAGCTCCTAACGCAGTATATTGTAACCTAATGCAACGTAACTATTCCGTAGAAAAAAATAGATCTTTAGTATAAAAAAAATGGAAAACGTTCTTGCGCATGCTAGAATAATTGCATGTTGCATCCTGCCATGACGTCGCTGTCAATAGACTGTGCTGTTTGCAATTTTTTGTTAGTTGTAGCAGACGACAGTAAACTGTATTTTATCTTTTTTTACATAGCTAAGCCCGTAAAATCATATTCCTTACAAAATGATGGTATATTAAATGACATAAGCTACCAAAAAATGCAAAGTACCTCTTCGCACTGTGGTTACCCTATCCAGGTTTATCAAGTTTCCTGTTATAATGGAAATCATTGGCCTTAAATTTGTATTGAAAGTAAACTGAATCCACCCCTCCTCATCCACAATAAGGACACACTGTCAATATTCTGATATTCTGCTCTATTCATTTATATATACTATACACCATTACATGAAACATGCGATTATTCTAGCGTTATGCTAGTTACTTGTAAGATTTAACTATTTTGGAACTATGAGAGTTAACCTACCTCGGGTAGTTTAGATCTATATAAAAATCAAATTGTATAATTTGATATGTATACTTCAATGGCAATTAAACAAATCTAGCTTGTACATAAGGTTGCGAACATTTGTTCTTTGCTTAATATGAATATTATTATTTTTTCTGTATGATTCATAGGAGGGAGGGAGGAGGGTGGAGGGGAGTGGAATGTATGGGAAATGAAATGGGTGGGAGTGATTTCTATACCTTTTTCTTTTTGGCTACCCCCCATGTAAGGGGAAAAATCCTTTGATATATGTATGTATGCATGATTCATAGAATATTAATATTATTATTTTTCTATATGATTCATAGTATATGAAAGCATAGTATAAGTAAACTGTTGAAACTATTAAAGAACACAGAAATCAGAGAACAATTCAATTTAGAAGTCAAAAACAGGTATGCAATACTGGGAGATGTAGCAAACGAAACAGAGGTAGGCTCAGTTCAGTGTCAATGGACGACACTACAGAAGGCCGTGGAAGAGGAGTCAAAAACCAACAAAAGAAAGAAGAAATAAGAAACCATGTATGACAGATGAGATTCATGAATCGATGGAAGAGAGAAGAGAATACAAAGACAAAGATGAAGAGAAATACAAAGAGTTTAAAAGAAAGGTACATAGAGAATGTACAAGTATAAGAGCAAAAGAAAAATGGAAGAATGAAAGATGCATAGAAATTGAAAACCTAGAAAGAACAGACCAACAAAAGATGCACGAGAAAGTAAAAGAAGTATTTAAAACAAGAAAACAAGCAAAATATAGCAATTTTCAAGAAAGACAGGACAGTAGCTATGGAAGAAGAAGAAGTGAAGGACAGATGGAAAGAATACATCGAGGAACTTTTTGTAGATGTAAGGGAAGAACTAGAGGACATTTTTAATGAAGAGGGTCCAGACATAATGGAAGATGAAATAAAAGCAGCACTATAGAAAATGACAAAAGGAAAAGCGATAGGAAGAGATGGAATGGCAACGGAAATGTTTGGGGCTTTGGGAGATTTTGGAATTAAAATGATGACAGAAATAGCCAATAAAGTCTATGTAACTGGAGAATTAACAGAACAAATGTGCCAGTCAGTTTTCATAGCTTTACCAAAAATACGTGGGACTTTAGAATGTAGCAAACATAAAACAATTAGTATCATGGACCACTTAACAAAAATAATCTTGAGACTCATTACTAACAGAATAAGGGAACAAAATAAGGCCAGAAGTAGCTGATGAACAATATTGGTTTGTACCAGATAAGGGAACAAAGAATGCAATTTTTGTTGTAAGAACACTAGCTGAAAATATGTTAGAGGTACAAAAAGATCTATATGCCTGTTTCGTGGACTACGAAAAGGCGTTTGACAAAGTAAGACACAATGAATTAATAGAGATGTTGAAGAAAATAGGGGTGGATGGGAGGGATTTAAGGTTAATCGCAAATCTCTATTGGAAGTAAGAAGCAGCAGTGAAAATAGAACTGTCTGATTGGCAAAAGATTGAAAGAGGCGTAAGTCAGGGATGTGTAATATCGCCAGACCTGTTTAATCTATACAGTAAGATAATCATGAGAGATATTCACCATCTAAAAGGAGTAACAATGGGAGGAAGAAATCTCAATAATATTAGATACGCAGACGATACTATGTCACTCCCAGAATCGGAAGCTCTGCTACAGGAATTAGTTACAGCACTAGTAGAAGCAAGTAGAAACAGAGGTCTAAAAGTGAATAAAAAGAAAATAGAAGTGATGGTAATGACGAAAAAACAAGAATGTCCAAGGGTAAGAATTCAAGTAGAAGGAAGAATATTGACATAGGTGGACCATTTCAATTACCTAGGAAGCATGTTAACTTGGAATGGGAAAAGCGACGAAGAGATAAAGAGAAGGATAGCCACAACGAAAAATAATTTAAACAAAATTAAACATTTAGTAACTCAGGTCAGGTCAACTGGGTAGCTGCTTCAAATAATGATATGGCGATTGGTTGTATAGCAATCTAACTGATTTAATTATTAAAGCACAAAATACATTTATCCCCCTGAAGTAAATACGGAATAATAGTAATACTCCCAAAGGGATGACGGACAGACTGAAACATGAGATCGGAATGAAAAGAAAGAAAAGAAAAAAAAAACAACAACGGGGAAACAAACATTAGATCAAGATATAACGAAATGGCAAAGCTGGTTAAAAAGAATACACGTACAGCGAAACGTAACCATAAAACTAAGGTTGCCAGTTAAGCAAGATCCAACCCAAAGGGTTTCTTTCATCTCTACAGAACAAAAAATAAAGAATAGGCCCAATTAAAAACGATGAAAATGTCATGATAGAATCGAAGGAAAAATTAGTGAGGAGTTTAACAAATATTTTCTCTCGGTGTTTACTA
Organism: Oratosquilla oratoria; assembly: GCF_046742065.1. NCBI lineage: Eukaryota > Metazoa > Arthropoda > Malacostraca > Stomatopoda > Squillidae > Oratosquilla > Oratosquilla oratoria. The sequence continues at coordinate 3,721,589 of NC_134792.1, forward strand.
ATGAGAGGTTAGATAAGGTACCTGACTGCGATCCGATTTTCAGTGAGGATGAAGAAAGTATACTATCTAATATCAGCATTAGTAAGTAGCAGTCAAGCAGATTGAAAGACTTAAAGCTACAAAATACCCGGGTGCAGACGAAAAAATTCCGAGAATGCTCAAGGAGTGTAAATTTGAAATCTGCGACTAGTTAGCTGAAATATTTGATAAATCGGTAGACACTGGTTTTGTGCCTACTGCTTGGAGGCAGGCAAACGTCGTTCCTATTTTTAAGAAGGGAGATAGATTGTCTATATGCAACTACAGGCCAATCAGTTTGACATCGGTTATAGGTAAAATGCTTGAATCAATGATAGTAAATAGACTCAGAGATCACATCGAGAGACATAATTTAATTCGTGACACACATGGATTCTTCAAGGGTAAGTCATGTGTGACTAATCTTCTATCCTTTTACACTAAAGTATATAAGGCGTCAGATAACAATGATAATTACTATGTCATTTACATTGACTTTAGCAAAGCGTTCGACAAGGTACCACACCAGAGACTACTAAATAAAATCAAAGCCCATGGCATAGGAGGAAAAGTGTTAGAATGGATTAGAGCTTGGATCAGTAACAGAAAACAAGGGGTCACCATAAATGGAGTAAAATCCAGGTGAGGCAATGTTACTAGTGGGGTTCCCCAGGGCTCGGCTTTGGGTCCTTTGTTGTTCTTTGTGTACATAAACGACTTAGACGATGAGATAAATAGTGATGTTAGTTTGTGAACGACACTAAAATAGGACGCCTAACTAGGTCAAGAGACGACGTAGAGATTCTTCAGGATGATCTTAACAAATTGTTCATATGGTCGATGAAATGGCAAAGGAACTTCAATATCTCTAAGTGTAGCGTGTTAAACTTAGAGCTACACAACCCCAAAGATAGATACAGCTTAGATAACACGCTTTTAGAGAAAACTGAGTGCAAGAGAGACTTGGGAGTTCTAGTGAGTCTGAACCTTAAAACCAGGGAACAGTGCATTAGCGCCAGGAATAAAGCTAACAGAGCATTAGGTTTCATTGCTAGGACGGTAACGAATAGAAGTGCAGAGGTAATTATCAAACTCTATCTAGCGATAGTTAGACCCATCCTGGACTATGCGGTACAGTTTTGGTCTCCGTCCTACAGAATGGACATCAATTCACTAGAATCAGTACAGAGAAGAATGACCAACATGATACATGGACTCGGAAACTTGCCTTACGAAGAGAGGCTTAGGCTCACACTTTCTGGAAAGACGCAGAGTGCGGGGTGATCTAATAGCGGTGTTCAAGTGGATCAAAGGCTCTAACAAGGGTGATGCAAATAAAGTCATCATATTAAAACAACAGGGTAGGACTCGCAGTAATGGAGTTAAACTGGACAAATTTAGATTTAAGTAGGAAATAGGCAAGAATTGGTTTACTGATAGGGT
>NC_134792.1:3730549-3750549 GCF_046742065.1 Oratosquilla oratoria
ATACACCGACTCACCGCTTGGCCGTGCAGGACACAATTACCAAAGGTAATCATGTGTATTATATAAATGTATACAAATCTCACAAATCTATATCAGTGTATATGAATATACATATGTACATATATGAATAAAGATACTTACGTACATACAATAAGTATATGAAATATACATAACGTATGTAAGCGTATATATATATGTTTGTATACATATATATATTGTACACGTACACAACTACATTCTATATATATATATATATATATATATATATATATATATATATATATATATATATATATATATTGTGTATTGTGTGTGTGTGTGTGTGTGTGTGTGTGTGTGTGTGTGTGTGTGTGTGTGTGTGTGTGTGTGTGTGTGTGTGTGTGTGCGTGCACAAGTAAAAAGTACTGTAAAACTAATTAACCAAGAAAGGATTCTTAACCGTTTCGACAACATGCCATACTTTATACATTTCATTCTGGCGACCACCTGACGATTTTATTGGGCTCAGTGAGTTTGGAGGAAGTGGTCAAAATGGCGGTCGTAAATTTACGACCCGTCGTAATACACGGGTCGTAATTTACGACTTCCACTGTGGCTACCGACGGAAGATTTCTCTTCTTAAACCATGCGAGTCGTCGTGCTTCAGGCATTATCAGACTGGGCTATTTTTCCTCCGACATCTAATTCGTCGGCAGTACCGCCTATCTCCAGCATTTTTTCCGCCGTCAAATAGAAATTCATTTGATATGCCGAAAGGAAAATCATTTTCCTCCAGCATAATTATGTGGTTCCTTCCAGAAAGCTGTGGGCTGCAAATCTGTTCCAATTGACGTAGGAAAATTAGCCCAGTGCGATAACGCACAGGCGTGTACAAAAAAAAAAACTACTTCGACACTTTCTTGCGTGCCGTTTTGGTATTTGGTAAAAATGTCTTTGAAATATGTTGGTGTCATTTGTCATGAACGAAAAGGATCGAGTCTTTTGTTGCTAAGATTACTTGTTTTTTTATTATAGCTGACTTAAGGTGGCGGCACACTAACCATTTCTTGCTAGCATGCTACTTGCTTCTGCTACTTCGCCTGAGTATAAATGACTTCGGTTACAACTTTTTTCTTCTTCCAAATTTCCAATGTCAAATTATTCTTGCGTCATATAGTAAGAAGCTGAATGACGAACTAAAAGAATGTAAACCTAATACGAATACTAGAATTTTTTTAAAGAACCAATATATTCTAGAATGACGTCGAAGCTCTTGGTCTCTAACTCTATAGTGATGAAACGATGAGAACAAAAGAACAAAGAAGGTCTTCAAGAAAAAAAAAAAAAACAGAAAAAAAGAAAGAAGAAAAAAAGACAAAGGAGAAAGATGATATTTTTTTTTTTTTTTTTGGCAAAGATCTTCTCGTTGCCTTGTAAACATGTCCTGGTTTTGAAAAGGTTTTTAATTAAATACATTTGAAAAAGAAGTGTTTATTAGTAATGAATGTTGGCATCGAATGTGGACAAAAGATTCAGTTTGTTTTGTTCGAGAACCAGAAGTGAAAGGAGTTTTCCATCCATCTTTCAAAACTGTCAATGAATTTTCTATTTATATATTTTTCTTCTTCAGCTGAAAAAGACTACGCACCCAAAACTGCCAAAGGAGGTTTCATATATTTTTTCTTTAGCTGAATAAGAGTTTCAGATCGTTTCCTGACCCCAAGAACATTAAAACAAGTAATGTTATGTTGAACAAGGTATAGGAATGCAATATGAATAAGAACTGAATTCGCGAATATTAAAAAAAAAAAAAAAACGCGAAAACTAAATACGCAGCTTTCTAGTGTATAAAGCCCCCCAAAAAGGAATAAATAAGAGAAAAGAAAAATGTAAAAATGATATATATGAAATGAAAAAATAGATAAACAAATAAATAAATAAATGTACACCAAGTTAAATGTGTTGTCACAACTTGTATGACATTTTGTTATGAATGTAATTACGACTTATAGGCACACCTCGACGTGAGGGGACCATGAGCTGAATCGATGAAAATCCATAACAGGTAGTAAAGTACATGTACAGTACACACATACACAGTAATTGGTGTACTGGTGGTAATTCACCTATTTGGAATTGGAATAAAACTATAGGGAAATTGAGTAAATACGGTATATATATATATACACATATGTTATGTATATATATATATATATATATATATATACACATATATATATATATATATATATATATATACATATGTATATATATATATATACATATATATATATACATATGTATATATATATATATATATATATATATATATATATATATATATATATATATATATATATATATATTTCAACAAGAACCCACTGTGTTGGATAAGAAGAAATGAAATAGACGATAGCCATATATTTCGATCACGTCTATTTAATTTCTTCCTATCCAACACAGCGGGTTCTTGTTGAAATTTACGAATGTGTTACATTACTTTGTAGTTATATATATATATATGTATATATATATATATATAACTATATATATATATATATATATATATATATATATATATATATATATATATATATATATATATATATATATATAAACTTTGAAGAGAGAAAAATGAGAAAGAAGGGATGCCAAATGCGCATATACTGTACACACAACGACTGCACGCACGTATAAACATACAGACACACATGTGCACATACACACATGTATACATCCAAACGTAATTTTGACTGAGAGTGGTACTGAGACGGGACTCCCTGAGCACAGGTCATATTCTATTTGTTACAATTAGGGTCATGTAGATAAATACATAAGTAAATACACCAAATCACATCCACACTCGCAAACACACGCACGCACACACACACACACACACACACACACACACACACACACACACACACACACACACACACACACACACACACACACACACACACACACACACACACACACACACACACTCACACACACACTCACACACATATACACACACCTACCCACCCTCACAAACACACACACACACACACACACACACACACACACACACACACACACACACACACACACACACACACACACACACACACACACACACACACACGCATACACACACACAAGGACCATGAATATACACATTCTTCAGTACCTGCCAACGCCAGAGCCGGACCCTGGGGCGCACATGACGAGCAAATCACTTGTGTATGTGTGTATGTGTGTGTGAGTGTGTGTGCCTACGTCGGAGAGGATACGTCCACCACGGTGGCCAAGTTCCCACGTCAGGGTAAACAACAAGGTCATGTCTTCTGCGCAGAAAGTGGCTCGTTTTAGAAGAACAACGCGCATGCGGTCATGAGCACCTCCGCAGGGCACGTGGTCTTATATGGAGGTCATTAGAGGAGCTTAGTCATAGGTGTGTGAAAACGTGTATGCATTTATATATATATACATATATACAGTGCTCGACAAGGATGTACGAACGGTTAGCGAGAATGAGTGATGAGGAGTGTTGAGGACTGATTTTGCTGAAATGCACAATTCTATATAAAAAATTATCATATGGTTGCATTATTTGACCTATTTTCTTTAAAATGTATGATTTCCATGTAATTTGATCAAAGAAAAGCTACGTTTTTATCCTCTACAAAATTACCAACCACATACCGTCCGACTCACTAATTGCCGACCTCAACCAAACAATGACGGTTTTTGCTCAAATGCACAATTTTTTTTTATAAAAAAAATATCATATGGTTGCATTATTTGACCTATTTTCTTTAAAATGTGTGAAATCCATGTAATTTGATCAAAGAGAAGTTACGCTTTTATCCTCTGCAAAATTACCGACCACAGATACGATTTGTCCAGCCCGCCATCTATGATCACTGGTGGTATGGATCAAACTACACTCTATTAAGTTTCTTACTATTGTGTTCTTAGTGTAATAAATTGCATATAGTTATATTACTTCGACTATTTTCTTTAAAATGTGTGATTTTCATGTAATTTGACCAATCGTGCATTTCAGCAAAAACAGTTGGACGGTATTCATAGCTGTGGTCGGCAATTTTGCAGAGAATAAAAACGTAACTTCTCTTTGATCAAATTACATGGAAATCACACATCTTAAAGGAGATAGGTAAAATAATGCAACCATATGCTAATTTTTTATATACAATTGTGCATTTCAACAAAAACCGTTCTTGTTCGAGTTTGGTCGGCTATGATATTCGAAACTGTTGTCTGTAAGTTTGCAGAGGATAAAAACGTAACTTTTTTTTATCAAATTACATGAAAATCGCGCATTTTAAAGAAAATAGGTCAAATAATGCAACATTATGCTAATTTTTTTATATGAAATCGTGCATTTCAGCAAAATCCGTCCTTGTTCGAGTATGGTCGACTATGAGGGAGTTGGACGGTATTCATAGCTGTTGTCGGTAATTTTGCAGAGGATAAAAACGTAACTTTTCTTTGATAAAATTGCATGGAAATCACTCAATTTAAAGAAAATAGATCAAATAATGCAACCATATGCTAATTTTTTATATGAAATTGTGCATTTCAGCAAAATCCGTTCTTTTTCGAGTTTGGTCGACTATTAGCGAGTCGGTCGGCAATTTTGCAGAGGATAAAAACGTAATTTTTCTTTGATCAAATTGCATGAAAATTACATATTTAAAAAGAAAATAGGTCAAATAATGCAACCATATGGTAATTTTTTATATAGAATTGTGCATTTCAGCAAAATCCGGACGATATTCATAGCTGTTGTCGGTAATTATGCAGAGGATAAAAACGTAACTTTTCTTTGATCAAATTACATGGAAATCACACATTTTAAATTAAATAGGTTAAATAATGCAACCATATGCTAATTTTTTATATAAAATTGTGCATTTGAGCAAAAACCGTCATTGGTTGAGGTCGGCAATTAGTGAGTCGGTAATATTGTAGAAGATAAATACGTAACTTTTCTTTGATCAAATCACATGAAAATCACACATTTTAAAGAAAATAGGTAAAATAATGCAACCACATGCTAATTTTTTATATGAAACTGTGCATTTCGGCAAAAACTGTCCTCAACACTCATCACTCATTCTCGCTATCCGTTCGTACATCCTTGTCGAGCACTGTACATACACACACACACACATATATGTATACATATATATATATATATATATATATATATATATATATATATTATATATATATATATATATATATATATATGTGTGTGTGTGTGTGCGCGTGTGTGTGGTATATATATATATATATATATATATATATATATATATATATATATATATATTAAAATCAGCCATCCTGAGTCCATGCTCAACAAAAGCCTCTTTCATAGCATTCCAGGATACATATATATATATATATATATATTATATATATATATATATATATATATATTTATATACATGTATATATAATATACATATATATGTATATATATACATATATACATATACATGCATGTATATATACATATAAATATATATATATATATATATACATCTGTATATATATATATATATATATATATATATATATGCATGCGTTATTAAAGTCGACAGCATTAAGGAGGTTGTTAATCTTCTTGTGGGTATTCTCGAGCTTTCTAACCAGTACTCTGCCATTTGGAGGGTGGGCATAAACCATATTGCCAAAATGATTCATTCATTCAACGTTTCGTCTGCAAGGAGACATCTTCAGGAAAATCTATATCATAGAAATTACTGACATAAAGAAATAAAGAACAAAGGTGTTAACCTTAACAAAAATTCACGATCATGGAAATAGACATAAAAGAATCAAAATTAGACAACAATAAATCAAATCCTATCTCAATACATGGGCCGTTGGGGACCAATACCTACACCTCTAATCTTGTAAATATTGTATATATATATATATATATATATATATATATATATATATATATATATATATATATATATATATATATGAGTGGTAGGGTGGTGAGTTTAAACGCCAAGAATCCGTTGAAGTTTTATTTCTGACGTTTCGTCCAACTAGGACTTCTTCAGAGTGTACACAAATAGAACAATGATAACTTATATACCCGCACAGCTCACCCCGTTCCCCCTCGGTCAATGCTGCTGCCATCTCTCTTTTGTCTTGCCTCATGGATGATTAGTCCGCTTGCTATCCTCGCCAGCTTGACGAAACCGTCCCGATGGTTGCTGCATGGGAGTGAGGTAATGTATGCTGCCTCAATTGTCCTCCTTTCCTTTCTATCGAGTCCAGTATGGAGCACCTCTGTTTTTTTCCCAATCCGGCAAGTGGCCAAATTTGTCGATGTGTACCACTAAAGAGTTAGACGTCCGGTGGGCTTTGATGTCATTTTTGTGCTCAGTTGTCCGCTTGTGAATTCCTCTGCTAGTTTCGCCATAGTAACTAGCGGGGCAGGTTTTACAAGGAATTCTATAAATTAAACTGTTGTCTTCGTTTTCTATTTTGTTTCTAATTTTATTTCTCACAACGTCGCCAATTTTTACCCCCGTGCTGAATGCCAGTTTCAGGCCTGCCTTGGTGAGACTTTGTTCCATGACGTTTGAGCACTTGGAGTTGGGAACGGACAGATACCCACGGTTCTCATCATTAGCCTCTTTTCCTTTGACACCCCTATTTCTTATTTGTAACGCCTTTTCCTTATTTCTATATAAAAAGCCTGCTGGGTAATATAATTTTTTGAAAATATTAAAAATGCAATTAATTTCCTCCTGGAGAAATTCCTCACTACATATCCTAAATGCTCTCAGGAAAAAGCCTATAATGATTCCACTTTTTATTTTGTTGTGGTGTGCGGAGAAGAAATGCACGATGTCGTTTTTGTTTGTGCATTTTCTGTGGACTGAAAATGCTGTCTTGTTACCACGTCTCCATACTACCTGGATGCGGTATGTGGATGATGTACTCGTCGTCGCACCCGCAGATACTGATTTGGATGTTAAGTTACAAGAGTTAAACAAGATAGTACGTGACATCCAATTCACAATGGAACGTGAGAAAGATAACCATCTGGCCTTTCTAGACACAGTAGTATGGAGACGTGGTAACAAGACAGCATTTTCAGTCCACAGAAAATGCACAAACAAAAACGACATCGTGCATTTCTTCTCCGCACACCACAACAAAATAAAAAGTGGAATCGTTATAGGCTTTTTTCCTGAGAGCATTTAGGATATGTAGTGAGGAATTTCTCCAGGAGGAAATTAATTGCATTTTTAATATTTTCAAAAAATTATATTACCCAGCAGGCTTTTTATATAGAAATAAGGAAAAGGCGTTACAAATAAGAAATAGGGGTGTCAAAGGAAAAGAGGCTAATGATGAGAACCGTTCCCAACTCCAAGTGCTCAAACGTCATGGAACAAAGTCTCACCAAGGCAGGCCTGAAACTGGCATTCAGCACGGGGGTAAAAATTGGCGACGTTGTGAGAAATAAAATTAGAAACAAAATAGAAAACGAAGACAACAGTTTAATTTATAGAATTCCTTGTAAAACCTGCCCCGCTAGTTACTATGGCGAAACTAGCAGAGGAATTCACAAGCGGACAACTGAGCACAAAAATGACATCAAAGCCCACCGGACGTCTAACTCTTTAGTGGTACACATCGACAAATTTGGCCACTTGCCGGATTGGGAAAAAAACAGAGGTGCTCCATACTGGACTCGATAGAAAGGAAAGGAGGACAATTGAGGCAGCATACATTACCTCACTCCCATGCAGCAACCATCGGGACGGTTTCGTCAAGCTGGCGAGGATAGCAAGCGGACTAATCATCCATGAGGCAAGACGAAAGAGAGATGGCAGCAGCATTGACCGAGGGGGAACGGGGTGAGCTGTGCGGGTATATAAGTTATCATTGTTCTATTTGTGTACACTCTGAAGAAGTCCTAGTTGGACGAAACGTCAGAAATAAAACTTCAACGGATTCTTGGCGTTTAAACTCACCACCCTACCACTCATTCTGTCTTCACACCTCAATATATATATATATACATACATATATGTATACATATACATATATATATAAATATATATATACATATATATGTATATATATACATATATATATATATGTATATGTACATATATATACACACATATATATATGTATACATATATACATATATATGTATACACATAATATATATATATATATATATATATATATATATAAGTGGAGTAGGAAACACAGGAGTCTTAGTCTGAGTTTATTCCTGACTAGTTTCGCATACCTACTAAACTAGTTAGGAATAAACTCAGACTAAGACTCCTGTGTTTCCTACTCCACTTACGTCAACCTGTCAGGATGTCTCAACAATGTATATATATATATATATATATATGTATATTCATTTTGTTATTGATTTTTAAACAATTGCCTTAAAAATAAAACGTGTATGTATATAAGCGCACGTGGTAAGGTATCCTTTGTATTTTTTTTTTTTTTTTTTTTTTTTTAATCATTGCCCCAAAATTTGAAGCCTCTGAATTTTCCTTAGTTCATGGTTATTACGCAGTTGGCTGTCGCGAGTGAAGCACACGCTGTCATGATCTTGATCTTCTTTATTTCTATTTATTTTTATGTGTACCTTTAATTTCCTACTCTCTTGATATCTGTATTGCAAATTGTTATAGTCAAAAGATTGAAAAATGTATATAAATAAGATAAAAATGAGTAAATGAATTATGAAGATATGAAAAATTATATATATGCCGTAGTGTCTTTAAGTTATCTAAGTGGCTAGTGTCTATTTTAAGTCCTCTTGTAGGCTCCATCTCTAGTAGCCACATTAAGAACAATGTTGATTTAGTTGATAAGCTTAACAACCTAAATTTAAATTACCATTTTAAGTTAATAAGTTATGATGTTACTTCGTTATTTACTCGTGTACCGGTTTTTGATTTATTGTTGTATCTTGAAGAAGAATTGAAGAAATATGAGTTGCCACTGCCTACCACCACTATCATTGAATTAATTGAATTATGCATTGTTGACTCATATTTTGTATTTGACGGTAATTTTTTCCAGCAAAAGTTTGGTATGGCTATGGGTAACCCACTTTCTCCAGTTCTTAGCAATCTTTACATGGAATTTTTTTAAATTAAATTATTACCTAAGATTCTCCCCCATTTTGTCACATGGTACAGATACATTGATGATATCTTATGTATTTGGCCTGCAAATGATGATCCTACTTTGTTCTTAACTAAACTCAATGCCTTGGTCCCTTCCATTAAATTTACCATGGAAATAGAAGAAAATAATCATTTACCTTTCCTTGATGTAATGATTTACAGAAAGGAAAGGCCCTTCAAATTTGATGTCTATAGAAAACCCACCAATGTCCTTTCATACGTACATTTTTATTCGTCTCATCATTGCAGGACAAAGATGTCAGTGTTGTCATCAATGTTTCTGAGAGCCCATAGAATTTGCAGTCCGGAGTTTTTGGATGATGAACTCTTAAGAATATCTAACATAGCTTCAAAATTAAAATATCCAAAGCACCTCGTGGAGATTTCTTATAAATCGGCAAAGAAATCTTTCTACGAGGAAAAAGCTAGTAAAACTTTTAATGTAAAGAACCTACTTGTACTGCCTTTCAACGAGAATTTCGTCAAACTACCTCATATTCTTAAGACTTTCAACATTCAAGTGGCATTTAAGAACTCCAATACAGTTAGAAGTCTTTTAATTAAAAACTCTCCATATAAGGAAGAAGGATGTATATATTCAATTCCATGTAAAAATTGCGACAAATGCTATATTGGTCAGACTGGAAAAGAATTAAAAGTAAGGTTAAAACAACATCAGTATAGCGTCAAGAGTGGGCAAATTTCTAATGCTTTATTCACCTAAGGGATTTTAATCATTGTATAAATTGGGAGGGTGCTAAAGAAATTGTTAAAGATAAGTCATATTTGACGAGAAATATAATAGAATCCAGTCTGATCAAAGATACATTTGTCAATAACTTAAATTTAAGTCATGGTATGTATAAATTAGACCATTTTATTGTGAAAAAAGTAGTAGCCCAAACGTCCGCTGCCGCGAACGGGTCAGGTTGACATTAGAGCCTCACAACCTTTCCTGGTTCCCTCCCTGACCTCATACTCTTTGTATATATTCTCGTGTACTTTTTCTTTTCTATGTACCCTGAGGATGTCTGAATAGACGAAAGCGCTTGGTCATCAGTTTTTCTTTTTCCTTGGTGGTTTTTCCGCATATATACATATATACACATATGTATATACATATATATATATACATATATATACATATATATATATATATATATAACATATATAGATATATGCATTATGTATGCATATGTATACATATATACCTTATATATATTCATATATAAATACACATATATATACATACATATATATGCATATATATATATATATGCATTATATATATATGTATATATATATATATATATTATATATATATATGTATATATATGCATTATATATATATATATATATATGCATTATATATATGTATATATATATATATATATTATATATGTATATATATATATATTATATATATATATATATATATGCATTATATATGTATATATATATATATATATATATATATATGCATTATATATGTATATATATATATATATATATGCATTATATATATATGTATATGTATATATATATATATATATATAATATATATATATATATTATATATATATATATATATATATATATATGCAGAAAAAGAGAAGTAGGGGAGAAATCCCTTCGAGCTGCGTGAAAATATGATTCACACATAATAAACTAACAATAAGAAGTAAAACATAAAAATATAGAAAAATAAATAAATAATAGCAATAACAATAATAATAATAATAATAATAATAATAATAATAATAATAATAATAATAATAATAATAGTAATAATAATAATAATAGTAATAACAACAAAAACAACAAGAACAACAACAATATAATAAAACATTAATGTTTTCTAAGAAATAAATTCTATTCTGGATGTCAAACTACTTCATTCAACCAAAAGTTAACTGAAACTATTAACATTTCGTTCGATTATAATTTTCTAATTTTATTGGTCATTGCACTGTCGCCCTACAAAGTCTTGTCTCTATTTCCTAAATGTTTCATTGATGACCTTTGACTTTTGCCACTTTTGGACCAAACTTTTTGGAAAAGAGCGACACCACTTATCAAGCCCACAATCTCGAATACATTCCTCATCAGTGAGAGAGATTATTCTATACGATGTCCTTGCAGATTGCCATCATCCCTTGGCATTTCAATAAAACAATTTATGCTTTGTTTTTGTGAAAGATATAAATAATACAGAAATGAAAATGGATAAACGTATAAATAAAAATAAATAGATTACTCCTATTCTTATTCCGCTGGTCTTCGGGCCACTCGGTGATCCATAACCGCTTTTGAAGCGTCTCGCCATATCTTAATAGATACTTTAATAAATAAAATAAAGGTAAAATATGCTTTATTTTTTAGAAAGATTGAAACAAAACAGAAATACAGAGAAATAGACGAATGAAAAAATGTATAAAATAATAAATCAAATAACTCAATTATCTTTCAATCTTATTTAATATACATATATTCTATAGTGGCCCCCTCCCCCTATTGTCTAATTAAACGTATGAAAAACAAATTCTTTACCCATAAAAAAATGTATACAATATAACGATGCGAAAAAAACAAAACAATTCTTTTAATCAGAGAATTTCATCTAGTGTTTCCTCGTCGCCGATAAGCGTTATCAGCTTTCTGGTCGGATATAATTTTTCTATGCATACTCCGGGGTCATAATTCCTATCCTCTTTTTTATCGTAATCTTACTTGAGCTTCTTATCTCTGATAACATCACTTTTGCTTTCATTACATTTATTTGTTGACAATGCGTTTGGTAACACTGTTGATAAGACAAGGGTACCAACTTAACAAAAATCCTCCTCTCATAAAGTGGGAGGTGAGAAAACTATCATGGGGCAAATCTCTGTCATTTGCGGCCAGTCGTTACCTGTTGCTAATGTTGAAGTTGCAATATTTATTTTATTGCTTTTGTAGTGATCTTAAATAATATTTTGTTTGTGATTACTAGATGAACTTAATTTGTTCTTAATTTAAGTTTACCTGAGGATTTGTGTACACAAATATATACATACACACACATACATATATATATATATACGCACACACACAAACACACACACACACATACATGCATACATACAAACATACATTCATATATACTTACATACATACATACATACATACATGCATACATACATACATATATACATACATACATACACACATACACATATACATACACACACACACACACACACACACACACACACACACACACACACACACACACACACACACACACACACACACACACACACACAACACACCACACACACACACTAACCACACACAAACACACACAAACACACACACACACACACACACACACACACACACACACACACACACACACACACACACACACACACACACACACACACACACACACACACACACACACACACACACACACACACACACAAGTACACACATTCTTCCTCTGGCGACAGATAGTCGACCTGTCTTTGGCGCTGGGACGCGAATGAAAAGTTGGGGGTTGAGGGTGTGAGGGTGGGAGGGGGAAGAGAGTGGGAGAGGAGGAGGAAAAGGAGGAAGAGCACGAAGGAGGAGGGGGAAAGGGTAGGAAGAAGGGGAGGGAGTAGAAAGTAATAGGAAGAGGAGGAGGAGGAGAAGGGGAAGGAGGAAGAGTACGAAGGAGGAGGGGGAAAGGATAGGAAGAGGGGAGTGGGTAGTGATGGGGTAGAGGGTGGGAGGAAGAGGGGGAGGATAAGGAGGAGGAGGGAAGAGGAGGAGGAGGAGGAGAAGGAGGAAGAGAATGAAGGAGAGGGGAGAAAGGGTAGGAAGAGGGAGATGGAGTAGGGAGGGGGAGGAGGAGGAAGAGGAGGAGGAGGAGGAGGGAGGATAACCGGAGCTTCTATCCGTGATTGATGGAGTCATAGGTGTGGTCAAGGAGGAAGATCAGAAGAGAATTCTGCGTGACCCTGGTCAATAGGGGCGTCACTGAGGTCCCTAACGCAGTGAGAGTGAAAGGGTGGGGTGTCATAAGGTAACGGAAGATAGAAGGGGGGGAGGAGGGAAGAGAGAGGGGTGAGGAGGGAGGAATGAAGAGGGAAGTGGGAGGAAGGAAGGAGGAACTAGGAGTAAGGAAGAGGAAAGAGAAGGGAGAAGGAAGGAGGAAGGAGGAAGGAAGAGGGAGGAGGAGGGAGGGAGGAAGGAAATGGTGTGAGGAGTAAGAAGAAAGTGGAAAGAAGGAAGGAAGGGAAGTAGAGGGAAGGGAGGGAAAGGGCGAGAAGGAACTTGCAATTGGAGGGGAAGAGTTGGTGAAGAAACAGTGTGGGGGGAGGGGGAGGGGGAGGGGAGGGGAGAGGAGGGGAGGGGAGGGAGGGAGGGAGGAGGGGAGGAGATGAAAAGTGGGCGAGGTCAAAAGGAGGGAGGCGGAGGGAGGGAGGGAGGGAGGGCAAGAGTCATGCAAAAATTGAAGAATAATAATTAGAGGAGGTGGAGGTGGAAGTGAAGATGGAGGTGGAGGAGATGGTGGAGGTGGAGGAGATGATGAAGATGGAGGTGGAGGAGATGGTGGAGGAGGAGGAGGAGGAGGAGGAGGAGGTGGAGGAGATGGTGGAGGTGGAGGAGGAGGTGGAGGAAGAATAGGAGGAGAGGAAGAGGAGAAGAATACGAGAGGAATAGGAGAGGAACAGGAGGAGGGTGAAGAGAGGAGGAGGAAGAGGTGGAGTAGGAGGAGGTGGAGTAGGAGGAGGTGAAGGAGGAGGAGGAGGAGAAGACGAGGAGATGGAGGTGGAGGAAGAGGAGGAAGACGAGGAGGAGGGAAAGAAAGAACAAGGGAATATGTAGAAAGATGAAGAGGTGACCATGTGAATGAATCGAAAAAGAAAGAGGAGAAAGAAGAGGAAGAAGTGAAAGAGGATAAGGAGGAGGAGGAAGAGGAGGAAGAGGAGGAGGAGGAGGAGGAAAACAATAGACGAGTAAATAAGATGTGAGGAAAGAAAAGGAAAGGACGAAGAGAAAGATGTAAAAAACCAGACGAGGAAGGATGAGGAGGTTGAGGAGGATGAGGATGAACAAAAGGAAGAAGAGGAAGAAGAGGAGAAAGAGGAGAAAGGAGAGAAAGAGGAGAAAGGAGAGGAAAAGAAGGAAGAGGATGAAGAGGATGAGGATGAAGATGATGAGATAATGTAAGAGAAAGAGGAAAGGGAGGAGGACGAGGAAGAAGAGGAAGAGGATGAGGATGAAGACGATGAGGAAGTGGAAGAGAAATAGGAAACGGAGGAGGACGAAGAAAAGAGGAAGATGAGGAAGATGATGAAGAAGTGGAAGAGAAAGACGAAAGGGAGGAGGATTAGGAAGAGGAGGAGGAGGAGGAGGAGGAGGAGGAAGAAGTGGAAGAGAAAGAGGAAAGGGAGGAGGATGAGCAAAAGGAGGAAGAGGATGAGAATGAAGGTGATGAGGAAGTGGAGGAAAAAGAGGAAAGGGAGGAGAACGAAGCGTAGGAAATGTAAAAGAGGAAGAGGAAGACGACCATGAGAATGCTGAAGAAGAGGAAGAAGAAGAAGAAGAAGAAGAAGAAGAAGAAGAAGAACGCGAAGAAGAAGAAGAACGCGAAGAAGAAGAAGAACGCGAAGAAGAAGAAGAAGAACGCGAAGAAGAAGAAGAACGCGAAGAAGAAGAAGAAGAAGAAGAACGCGAAGAAGAAGAAGAAGAAGAACGCGAAGAAGAAGAAGAAGAAGAAGAAGAAGAAGAAGAAGAAGAAGAAGAAGAAGAACGCGAAGAAGAAGAAGAAGAAGAAGAAGAAGAAGAAGAAGAAGAAGAAGAAGAAGAAGAAGAAGAAGAAGAAGAAGAAGAAGAAGAAGAAGAAGAAGAAGAACGCGAAGAAGAAGAAGAAGAACGCGAAGAAGAAGAAGAAGAAGAAAAAGAAGAAGAAGAAGAAGAAGAACGCGAAGAAGAAGAAGAAGAAGAAGAAGAAGAAGAAGAACGCGAAGAAGAACGCGAAGAAGAACGCGAAGAAGAACGCGAAGAAGAAGAAGAAGAAGAAGAAGAAGAAGAAGAAGAAGAAGAAGAACGCGAAGAAGAAGAAGAAGAAGAAGAAGAAGAAGAAGAAGAAGAAGAAGAAGAAGAAGAAGAAGAAGGCGAAGAAGAAGAAGAAGGCGAAGAAGAAGAAGAAGAAGAAGAAGAAGAAGAAGAAGAAGAAGAAGAAGAAGAAGAAGATGATTTGAAGAGTAAAACAGGTGATTTCATGAGCCACGATGGGTAAGACGATTCTGTTTAAGCAAAGTAGACTTCCGTACTCTAAATATTTTATTCTGACTAAAAACAGACAACTTTATTCTTCTTAAGAATAATCACTGTCGTGGCAGACGGACACGGCTTCGATGAGCCCATTCCCATCAAAGCCCAACTCTGCTGGCGCCCAGGCGATTTTATTCACATTGAGAGATGTCAAGACGCCCTGCATAACCTTTATCAACAGCTGACAACACCTGTCACGTCGAAAGTTAGACATAATCCACCCAGATGGGGGGGCTTGCCTCCGATGTAGGCCGATCAACACATTCCACGTTCCCCTGTGTTTTGTTTACGTTTCTTCAATTTGGGATATAAGAAGACTGGGTCAGTGAGGAGAAGGAGGAGGAGAAAGAGGAGGAGGAGGAGGAGAAGGAAGAGAAATAGGAGGAGGAGGAAGAGGATGAAGAAAAGGATTTGGGAGGGAGATGAAGAAGAGGAGGAAGAGGAAGAAAGGGAGGAGGAAGAGGAGGAGGAGGCGGAGGAGGAGGAGGCGGAGGAGGAGGAGGAGGAAAATGAGGAGGAAGAGGAGGAGGAATAGGAGGAGGAGGAGGAGGAGGCGTAGGAGGGGTGAAGAAAAGGAAGAGGGAAATGAGGAGGAGGAAGAGGGGGAGGAAGGAGAAGAGAAAGAGGAAGAAGAGGAGGCGGAGGAATAGGAGGAGTGAAGAAGAGGAGAAAGGGGAGGAAGATGAAGAGGAGAAGGAAGGAAAGGATTGGGAGGAGGATGAAAAAGAGGAAGAAAAATGAGGAGTAGGAAGATGAAGAAAAGGAGGATGAGGAGGAAAATGAGGAGGAATAGGAGGATGACGATGAGTAGGAGGACATGGAAGAGAAGTAGGAAGAGGAGGAAGAGGAGGAAGAGGGAAAGAACATGAACAAGGACATAAGAAAAAATTACGAGGACAAGATCTAGAATGAGAACAAGAATTTGAAGAACAAAAGCACGAACAAGAACAAAAAGGAGAGAAAAGAAAGAAAAGAACAAGATAAAAGAGAACAAGGAGGAACAGCAAAAGAACGAGGAGGCGAAGAACAAGAAAAAGAATACAAGTGGAGAAGAACGAGAAGAGGAACAAGAAAGGGAAGAACAAGGGAGAAAAGGACAGAAAGAAGAACAAAGACGGAAATAACAAAAAAGAGGATAACAGCAAAAAGGAGAGGAAGAAGAAGAGGAAGAAGAAGGGGAATTAAAAGATGCGAAAAGAAGAAGAAAAGGAGAAAAAGAAGAAGAAGAGAAAAGAAGCAAGGAGAAGAAAGAAAAAGAAAGTAAAAGAAGAAGAAGGAGGAGGAGGAGGAAGAGGAGGAATGTCAGGACCTAGGTTTAATTGTCAAGACATAGAACTGATTTATGAGGAGATAACTTTGATTGATCAGCACCTAGATTTAATTGCCAGGACCTAGGTTTCATTTGGAAGTAGGTAGAAACAACTCCGGCAACCTGTTCAGTGGTTCTTCTCTTTTTCCTCGTTACATACCCCGAGAGTCCTTAGACCATCGCCCCGTAGCCCCATTAACCTGACACATAATATAGAATGAAAATATATTTAGACTAATTAAATATACAATGGCGCCACAATGGATATCAAATGGTTCAAATTATATTGACATTATTCATCACTTAAGCATTAACACCAAAATCAAAGTAAAGTGATACCACACATGCAGACTCAAATGTTTAAGCAATCTTCCGCTCGTTATCTAACTACACTTATAAACCGACCCGTGAAACACGGGGGTTTTCGAACCCCAGGTTGAGAAACCCTGATGTAGTACATGAATGGAATAAACTTCCTACGGAGGCAGTGCCATGTAATACGGTTCGAAGTTTTAAGATGTATTTAGATAAAACACTTCACCAACATGCTGTTAATGCCTGCCAGTGGTTTCGTTCGCTTGTTTATCAATTTCTTCGTTTAACTATCTATTCTTGGCATCCACCGAGTTATGGACCAAAAGGTCTCCTGTCGGTATACTCTTCCTTTGTAATCCTTTGGAGGAAGAGGAAGAAGAAGAAGAAAAAAAAAAGAAAAAGAAAAAGAAGAAGAAGAAGAAGAAGAAGAAGAAGGAGAAGAGATTTCATTCAAGATGGGTGAATATCTAAAACTAATTGGATCTAGTTATCTTGCTTCGAACCAGGTTAGGCCTTGACAAACAAAACCATTAGATCTAAGTCTGGTTAATCCTAAGTGGGTTAGGCTAGATCTGGCCAAACAAGACTATCACTAAACTGCATCTTGTTGACTGGGTAAGATTACCATGTTAGCTAACTTAGTTCTTAGATACTAGGGGAATGTATTTAGCTATAAATAGGGAAGTACTTATTCGCACTAGAGTATTAACTAGATTACCTAACTAATGAGAAACCAAGTTTACATCTTATAACCTACGTTACTTAATCTAACCAATCCTTTGGATTACACTAACCTAACTAAAGAGGAACAGAAGTAAAACTAAGTTTACTTCGGGTGTGAAACAAGGTTACTGAACAAACAGGGTGGTCAAGATGTGCCGGTTAATTAAACTAGATCAAGCAAGGCGACGCTAAGCTTCGAGTTTAGCTCGACATGAAGTGCCTCAAAGGGATCAACTGTTGCCACCATTTCTGCCATCGTCTCTACCACCAATATTTCCATTTCTACTTCCATCATCGTCAGAAGAAGAAGAGGAAGAAGAGTAAAAAGAAGAAAAAAGTGGAATAAGATGAAGAAGAAGAAGAAGAAGGAGATAAAGAAGAAGAAGAAGAAGAAGAAGAAGAAGAAGAAGAAGAAGAAGAAGTAGAAAATAAAGAAGAAGAAGAAGAAGAAGAAGAAAAGAAGAAGAAAAGAAGAAGAAGAAAAGAAGAAGAAGAAGAAGAAAAGAAGAAGAGGAAGATGAAGAAGAAGAAGAAGAGGAAGATGAAGAAGAAGAAGAAGAAGAAGAAGAAGAAGAAGAAGAAGAAAAGAAGAAGTAGAAAATAAAGAAGAAGAAGAAGAAAAGAAGAAGAAAAGAAGAAGAAGAAGAAAAGAAGAAGAAGAAGAAAAGAAGAAGAGGAAGAGGAAGATGAAGAAGAAGAAGAAGAAGAAGAAAAGAAGAAGAAAAGAAGAAGAAGAAGTAGAAAATAAAGAAGAAGAAGAAGAAGAAGAAGAAAAGAAGAAGAAAAGAAGAAGAAGAAAAGAAGAAGAAAAGAAGAAGAAGAAAAGAAGAAGAAGAAGAAGAAGAAGAAGAAGAAGAAGAAGAAGAAGAAGAAGAAGAAGAAGAAGAAAAGAAGAAGAAAAGAAGAAGAAGAAAAGAAGAAGAAGAAGAAGAAAAGAAGAAGAAAAGAAGAAGAAAGAAGAAGAAAAGAAGAAGAAGAAAAGAAGAAGAAGAAAAGAAGAAGAAAAGAAGAAGAAGAAGAAGAAAAGAAGAAGAAGAAAAGAAGAAGAAGAAGAAAAGAAGAAGAAGAAAAGAAGAAGAAGAAGAAGAAGAAGAAGAAGAAGAAGAAGAAGAAGAAGAAGAAGAAGAAGAAAAGAAGAAGAAGAAAAGAAGAAGAAAAGAAAAGAAGAAAAGAAGAAGAAGAAAAAGAAGAAGAAAAAAGAAGAAGAAGAAGAAAAGAAGAAGAGAAGAAAAGAAGAAGAAAAGAAGAAGAAAAGAAGAAGAAGAAAAGAAGAAGAAGAAAAGAAGAAGAAGAAAAGAAGAAGAAGAAAAGAAGAAGAAGAAGAAGAAGAAAAGAAGAAGAAGAAAAGAAGAAGAAGAAAAGAAGAAGAAGAAAAGAAGAAGAAGAAAAGAAGAAGAAGAAAAGAAGAAGAAGAAGAAGAAGAAGAAGAAGAAGAAGAAGAAGAAGAAGAAGAAGAAGAAGAAGAAGAAGAAGAAGAAGAAGAAGAAGAAGAAGAAGAAATAAAAAAAGAGGAGGAGTAGGAGGAAGAAGAGGAATACAGAAGAGGAAGAGAAGATAGATAAGATGAAGAAGAAGAAGAAGAAGAAGGAAAAGAAGAAAAGGAAGAGGAAGAAGAAGATGAACAAGAATAAGAGGAAGAAGATAAAGAAGAAGAGGAAGAAGATGATGAAGAACACGGAGAAGAGGAGGAAGAAGTGGAAGAAGAGGAAGAAAAAGAAGAAGAAAACTGACCATCACCGCCATCAACATTTCTACCACCACCATCACCACTATTTCTATTTCCACTTCCACCACCACCACCACCACCACCAACGTCACAACTTCGCCCACCATCACCACCACCACTACCACCTTCCCCTCTATCCATACTATCACCATCATCATTACCACCCCCATCTCTACCACCACCTCCACGACCTCCACTAACGCCACCTCAAGCACCACCACCCCCAAGCACCACCACCCCCACCACCACACCTCTTCCTACTCCTTCTGCTTTTCTTCTTCTATTTCTGACCGCAGCTGGTGCCCACGCGAGTGAGCCCTAAGTGTTGCCCCCAAGCAAGAAGCCTCTATTTGGCGCCGGCCTGGCTTGGCGCCACCATTCATGGGAGTCTTCGGTGCCGAATAAAACCAAAAGGTGCCAACAGAGG
>NC_134792.1:3753049-3758049 GCF_046742065.1 Oratosquilla oratoria
TCTCCTTGTAGCCCCACAGGGGACATTCCTAAACGAAAAAGTAAAGGCATAAGAGGGTCTGGGAGTTTTCCGACCAGCACCCTAAGGTTTGGGTCTTTTAATGTGCGTGGATGTGGTACAGATGAGAGTATAAGGGAAGAGATAGGTAGTATGTTTGTGAGAAGAAAGATGGATGTGTTGGCTTTGAGTGAAACTAAGTTGAAAGGGAAGGGTGAGTGTAAGTTTGGGAGTGTAAGTGAGAGGTTATCAGGAGTGAAGAGAGGGCGAGGGAGGGAAGGGGTGGCTATTCTAGTAAGTGAAGAGATAGGTAAACGTGTAGTGGAGTGGAAGGAAGTTTCCTCAAGGATAATGTGGATGAAGGTGAAACTGGGAAAGGAGATGTGGGTCTTTGTAAGTGCATATGGGCCTGGCAGTGAGAAGAGCATAGAAGAAAGTGAGGCCTTTTGGATAGATTTAAATGAGTGCATAGAGGATTTAGGGACAAATGTCAATGTAATAGCACTGGGAGACCTTAATGCTAGGGTAGGAAATGGTCCAATTGATGGAGTTGTTGGGGAATGTGGAGTTCCAGGAAAGAATCGTAGTGGAGAGTTGATGGTGGAAATGTGTCTAGAAGGAGAGTTGATGATAGCAAATACAGTGTTTCGGAAGAAAGTCAAGCATAAGTACACATGGGAGAGGGTGGTGGATGGAAGGGTGGCAGATAGAGCGTTGATGGATTATGTAGTGGTAAATAGGACTATGATAGGAAGAGTTAAGGATGTACATTTGCTAAGGGGAGAGGGTGGGGGAATATCAGATAATTTTTTGGTGGAAGGTAAGTTGAGAGTGGAGGATAGATGGAGAAAGAGGAAAGGGACAAAAGGTAGGGAGGCGCTTAGAGTGAACTCTTTAAATGAAAAAGAAAAGGAGAAGGAGTACAAGAAGAAGATGAAGGAGGAGTGGGAGGGAGTGAAGAATAGAGTAGAGCTAGGTGTGGAGGAGGAATGGGGATGGTTCAAGGAGGGAGTCACAAAGTGTGCAAGGATGGTGTGTGGAACAAGAAGGACAGGAGGAAATAGAAGGAAGGGTAGTGAATGGTGGGATGAGGAAACAAAGAAGGTTGTAGAAGAGAAGAAGCGAGCTTTCACAGATTCGTTACAAAATAGGACGAGGGAGTCATATGAGAGGTACAAAGAAAAGAAAAGAGAAGTAAAGCAAAAGGTAAAGGAGGCAAAGAGGAGAGCAGATGTGAAGTGGGGTAAGAGTATGACAGAAAATTTTGAAAGTAATAAAAAGATGTTTTGGAAAGAAATTAAGAGAGGAGGAGGCGAATCAAGTAGAGAAGAAAAGGTAAAAGGTGCAGATGGAGAGATGATAATGGAAGAGAAGGCAGTAAGGGGAAGATGGGCAGAATATTTTAGGGAGTTGCTAAATGTGAAGGAGGATAGGGAGGGAAAGATAGTTGCAGTGGGAAATGCTAAG
The DNA here is from genome assembly GCF_046742065.1 of Oratosquilla oratoria. NCBI lineage: Eukaryota > Metazoa > Arthropoda > Malacostraca > Stomatopoda > Squillidae > Oratosquilla > Oratosquilla oratoria. The sequence continues at coordinate 3,754,514 of NC_134792.1, forward strand.
AAAATGAGAGTGATGAGTGAGGAAAATGGAGGAGAAATAAGGAAGGATGAAATGAAGGCAGTTGTTAAGATGATGAAAGCAGGTAAGGCACCTGGGTTGGATGGATGCCATGCAGAATATCTGAAGAAAGGAGGTACAGTTATGGTGGACTGGCTCGTGAGGTTATTTAATGTTTGTTTAAGAGAGGGTAGAGTGCCGGAGGACCGGAGGAGTGCCTGTATCGTTCCGTTTTACAAGGGAAAGTGTGAGTATAGTAGTTTCAGAGGGATCAGCTTGTTGAGTGTAGTTGGGAAGGCTTATGGGAGGGTCTTGATTGAGAGGATTAGGAGAGGGACAGAGGGAGTAATTGGTGATGAACAGTGTGGGTTTAGGACGGGTAGGGGTTGTGTAGATCAGATTTTTGTGGTAAGACAGATATTTGAGAAAGCTATAGGAAAGGGGAAGGATATTTTTGGACTTTTATGGATTTGGAAAAGGCTTACGACGGGGTAGACAGGAGGGCACTGTGGGAGGTACTGCAGATATATGGGATAGGAGGAAAGCTGCTCAGAGCAGTCAGGAGTTTTTACGAGAGTTGTAAAACTTATGTTAGGATTAGAAATGGGGAAAGTGAATGGTTTGAGGTATACGTGGGGTTTCGTCAGGGATGTGTTATTTCGCCCTGGCTGTTCAATCTATACATGGATGTGGTGGTGCGAGAGGTCAATGCAAGGGTGGTGGGTCAGGGGTTGGAGATGGTTAAAGAGAATGGAGAAAAGTGGGAAATAAACCAGCTGTTGTTTGCTGACGACACTGTGCTTGTTGTAAGATCAGAGGAGGGATTGAGGAAGTTAGTGACAGAGTTTGAGAAGGTGTGTGAAAGAAGGAAGCTGAAGATAAATGTGGACAAAAGTAAGGGGATGAGATGTACAAGGGGAGAGAGTGACAGCAGGATGGAAGTGAGCATTAAGGGAGAGACACTGGAGGAAGTGAATGGTTTTAGATATTTGGGTGCGGATGTGGCAGGAAAGGAAGGAGTGGGGTGGAGGTAGAATGTATATTGTGAAAAGCGAGTAAATGCCTTGGTGGATTAAAAAGTGTAATGAGAAATAGACACGTGGGAATGGATGCTAAAAGGAGGTTATATGAAGGAGTGATTGCGCCGACAGCACTGTACGGGGCAGATACATGGAACATAAGAGAGGAAGAGAGAAGGAGTTTGAATGTGTTTGAGATGAAATGTCTGAGAAGTATGATGGTTACTAGGCTAGATAGAGTGAGAAATGAGGAGGTGAGGAGGAGAACAGGGGTGGATAGGGAGTTGGGAGATAGGGTTGATGAAAGAGTATTAGGATGGTTTGGACACATGGAAAGAATGAGTGAAGAAAGATTAGTAAAAGAGGTGTGGAAGGCAGAGGTGGAAGGAAGGAATATGAGGGGGCGTCCTAGGATGAGATGGATGGATGGTGTAAAAGGGGCTTTGCAAAAGAGAGGAATGTCTGTTGAGGAAGGAAGGGAGAGGACAGAAGGTAGGGGTGAATGGGGGAAGGGTTGTGTATGGATGATGCAGTGATGCATGAGGGGGAGTGGGTGGGGAATGGGAAAGAAGTATGTATGAGAAATATTTTGACGCAGCCCAAAGGGATTTCTCCCCGTCTACTCCTTTTCTGCATGAGGAGAGGGAGAGGGTGGGGTCGCCGAATTAATGAAGCGGCCTTGCTGTGGATGTGCTGTGTCTTGCGACACTGCTTCTGACTCAGGGAGTGGACAGGATGCAGGGATGACCCGTCATCCAGGAGGTGTCAAGATGAGAGGGAGGGTAGAGGGTGGAGGGGAGTGGAATATGTAGGGGATGGAATGTGTGGGAGTGGTTTCTATGCATGTTTCTTTTTGGCTACCCCGCGTGTAAGGGGGAAAAATCCTTTGGTATATGTATATTATATATATATATATATATATATATATATATATATATATATGTATACATATATATACATATACACATGTATATATGTCTACATATATATACATATACATATATATATATATATATATATATATATATACATATATAGGATTCTAGGACTGATTGCGCGATCTTTTGACTTCAAAAGTACATCGTTAGTTCGTCCATATTTGGAATAAACTGTTTACGTATGGTCACCGAATCTCAAAGACATTGACAGATTGAAAAAAGTACAACGGCGAGCCACAAAACTGATTCCAAATATGAAAAATAAATCATACGAAAATCGATCAAAACACATGAACTTGTTTTCCCTAAAAAAAAAAAAATAAAAAAAAAATAAAGCGTACACACAGAGGTGACTTGATACAGGTCTTTAAAATTCTAAAGGGAATTGACAGCATCAAAAGTGACAAAATTTTCACACTGAGAATCCGACAAGAACTATTGGTCTCAAACTGTCAGGAAATAGATTTAATTTGGAAGTGGGTGGAAACAACTTTGTGAATCGTGTAGTTAATGAATGGAATAAACTTCCTGTAGAGGCAGTGCAATGTAGTTCAGTTCGAAGCTTAAGATTCGTTTAGACAAACACCTATGCAAGATGCTGTAATGACTGCCATTTGTTTTCTATATGTTATTGTCTGTTTGTTTATTAATGTTTTATTTTCATTAATCATTAGTTATTTATCAACTTATTATTATTTACTATTTATCTGCTTGTTTATCATTTAACTATACCTATGCATTTATTTATTTATTTTATTTGTTATTATTTACTATTTACCTGATTGTTTATTATTTAATTATACCTATGCATTTATTCATTTCATTTATTATTATTTATGATATTATAATTGTTATTCATTTATTTATCATTAATATATTTTTTCTCGCATCCTACCTAGTTATGGACCAAAAGGTCACCTGTAGGCATGCTCCACCTTTGTAATCCTTTGTAATATATATATATATATATATTTATATATATATATATATATTTTTATATATATATATATATACATATATATATATATATATATATATATATATATATATATACAGTATATATATATATAATATATATATATATAAATGTGTGTGTGTGTGTGTGTGTGTGTGTGTGTGTGTGTGTGTGTGTGTGTGTGTGTGTGTGTGTGTGTGTGTATACACACAGAAAAAACACTGGGAAATAAGAAACTTAGTCGGAACCTTTTCGTCTTTTTTAAGACATCATCAGTGCTGATAATGTCTTCAAATAGACGAAAACATTCCGACTAAGTTTCTTATTTCCCAGTAGTTTTTCTGTATGTATATATATATATATACATATATATATATATATATATACATATATATATGTACATATATATATAAATATATATATATATACATATATATATGCATATATATATAATATATATATACATGTATATATGTATATGTTTATATATATACATATGTATATATATATAAATATATATATATAAATATATATATATATATATATATATATATATGTGTGTGTGTGTGTGTGTGTGTGTGTGTGTGTGTGTGTGTGTGTGTGTGTGTGTGTGTGTGTGTGTGTGTG
>NC_134792.1:3793049-3798049 GCF_046742065.1 Oratosquilla oratoria
CACCACCCCTCAAAAAGAAGAAGAAAAAAAAACTTTAGTAGGTGAATTCCCCCTTCGGTTGAGAGAACCCGCAACAGAAGTTGGCACGTTCGCAGACTCTGCGCATTGCGGCGGCGTCAGTGTTCTTTGGCCATATCATATGCACCTCCACTTCCAAACAGAACCCCCAAGCAATCACGTGATCCTTCCAGGGCGAAGGACCTTGAGGATCTGGTTCCTCTTCTTGCGCACGTGAGGTCTTTGGCGTACTCCTCGGTGGCGCCTTGGCCTTCTGGGTCTGACGAAGGCACGTGTAAGGTGGGCATGGAGGGGGAGAGGAGAGGAGGAGTTTTGGGTGTGTGTGAGGAGTCTTGGGGGGAGGACAGGAGTCTTCGGGGGTGTGTGTCTTTCTTACCAGTTTTTTCTTGTGGGGGGGAGGAGTTCTTTCTCTCCATGGAATAGACCGTGGGTCAGGAGTCTTCGGGGAAGGGGGGTGTTAGGAGGTTCTCTGACGTCTTTCTGACCAGCTCTTCTTATGGGGCGAGGACCTGGGGGCTATGTCCCCCCTCCCCCCATGTAGAAGACAATGGGTCGCTTTCATGAAGATACCAAGGTCTTACTCAAAGTGTCCTAAGACGTAGGAATTCCATCTGTCATTTTTTCTAAGAGGTGAAGCTGATCAAAGCAGCTTAAACCTTGATTAAAACCGCTTGCATCTCGTTTACGCTCTGCGACGTACACAACAGACTACTTAAAAAATATTCTAATGGACCTTACGATGATCAAGTTTCGCGTTTTTGTAAGTATGTTATCGCCTCGTTTGGATGTTGAGTTGAAACTAGATTTGATGAGGCTCATTGTATATCAGTGACTCTTCACGCGATTTACACATTTTCTTCCCTACAATTTCATCGAATTTTGGCCAAATTCGGGTCATTTTAGTTCACATTTTTTCTGAAAATTTCTTCAGATATTTGGCAAAATTTTGGCTCATATCATTTCACATTTCTTCTCCTAATTTTGCCATATATTTGGATAAAATTTGGACCATAATGTTTTAATACGAAGGAACATTACTATCACCCAACAAAGACCTGGAATCAAAGCATAGGATTTTAGCTTGGGACACAACCATCACCACCACCACCACCACAACCCCCCCCCCCACACACACACACATCCAACTCCGACTACCAATGGCTAATGCTAATCCTTTGGGGGTGGAAGGAGCGTCCTTTAGTTCAATACAATCGCATGGGACACAACAAATTAACAACTCGCAAAACACAGTAAAAGGGTAATCGTTTTTTTTTTTTTTTTTAAGAATTTCACTCAAAAAAACAAAATAGTTCGTCGACAATTGTAAAATGTAGCGACAGAGCTATACATACATACATACATACATACATACATACAAACACACATGCATACAGAAACACACACATACACACACACACACACACACACACACACACACACACATATTTATTATATATATATATGTATATTATATATATATATATATATATATGTATATATATATATATATATATTTATATATGTATATATATATTATATATATATATATATATAATATATATATATTATATACATATATATATATGTATATATGTATATATATATATATAATATATATATATACATATGTGTGAGTGTGTGTGTGTGTGTGTGTGTGTGTGTGTGTGTGTGTGTGTGTGTGTGTTGTGTGTGTGTGTGTGTGTGTGTGTGTGTGTGTGTATGTTTTTATATACATACATATATAATATATATATATATATTTAATATATATATATATATATATATATATATATATACATATCAACGGGACTCTTTGGGTGTAGATCACAAGACCATGTAGCAGAATGAAGAGTTAAATACACCCTCATTTTATTCACCCCTCAAGCTTGAAAGAAGAATAGGCAAGGGGCCTTAAGAACTATTTTTATCAAAAGAATGGGCAGTGACAGCGGTGACGGGAGTGACAATATATATAATGAAAAAAATCAAATTATTTTGATGATGGAGAACATATACATGGAGGGAAACAAGGCACCCTAATAACTATTACGTTTCGTTCACGTAGGAATTTCGTAAGACAGTGTATATAGAAAACTGCGATGGAAGCTTATGTACTTAATGTTAGAGTGATTAGGATTTCATGCCTTTCTCCTTGTTTATGTTTTCCATCATCAAAATCATATATATGTATGTATATACATATATATATATATATATGTATATTATATATATATATATATGTATATATGCATATATGTATATATATATATGTATATATATATATATATATATATATATATATATATATATAATATATATATATATATATATATATATCCTATCCGAGTTGACACCTTGACGTGGTGGATACGATGAGAATCTTAATGATTACAAAAGCTATGTCGATAGAAAGGAAATCTCTGCAGGATCACCCATATCGAACAGGTTTTGTAAGAAAGATCAGACAAAGAGCAGCTCAAACACACAGTCGTAGGACCCACTGCTAACTGGCACGTCCCTGATGGCAAACAGGGAAATTCCTCATAGATATATGGGGTACCATCATAATGACGGCGTGGACCATTGGGCACCCTATAGATATAGGGCTTCATCGAATATAATGAATAAGGTGACACCAGAGAAATATTTCACCGGAAACCAGTTGGCAAGGAGGTGAGATTACTGCCAACCCCCCTTCATAGCCAACATGAATATGAATAGCACAATCAAAACAAAAAGGGGTGTCCCTGTTGGATTATCGTCTCCTAAAGGTCCAACCGCATTGCCTCGTGCGCTTACGGGCAGTGTGCCTCCGAATGTGAGTAAGCACTGTCCAAGCAGATCCAAGTCTTGGATATTAAACAACATGAAGAAAATGAAGATCTATACTTACAACGTAAGAAGTCTCTCAGAAGACCATAGACTGGAGAGTTTAATGGAAGAACTAGACAACATCAAGTGGGACATCGTAGGACTGAGCGAAGTCCGAAGAACGGAAGAAAAGCTGATACAATTACAAGATGGTCACCACCTGTTCTACTATAGAGGTATGGACAAAGAAAGATCTAGTAAGGTAGGATTCTTGATCAATCGAAAGGTTGCTGGTAACGTAGTCAAATTCAGTAGTTTATCGGACAGGGTAGCTTGGATTGTGAATAGGCTGTGTAAAAGGTACACTCTAAAAATAATTCAGGTTTATGTACCAACGTCACAGAGTTCAGATGAGGAAATTGAGTCCTTCTATGATGATTTAAGTCAAGTAATTGATCAAGAAAAAGTAAGTACACTTTGGTAATAGGAGACTTCAATGCTAAAGTAGGTAAGAAAATGGGAGATGAGACCTTGCATTAGGAAGTTTGGAGTAGGTGAAAGAAATGACAGAGGTGAGATGTTAGTCAATTTTGCAGAGAACTACAATATGAGGATAATGAACAGTTTCTTCCAGAAGCGTGTAGGTCGCAAATGGACGTGGAGAAGTCCAAATGGAACAACAAAAAACGAAATAGACTTCATATTAGCAGATGAGAGCAAAAGCGTTAGCAATGTTACGGTAATAAATAAAGTCAACATAGGTAGTGACCATAGAATGGTAGGTTGCACAGCTAAATTCAATTTCAGAGCCGAGAGAAATAAACTAGTTTTAAAAAAGAAAATAAGCTTTGCAAAGGTTAAGGATAATAATAAGAAATTTCAGTTAGAAATTAAAAAGAGATTCGAAGCTCTAAGAACTAACGAGGCCAGCGTGGAAGATATTAATTTGAATTTAGTGAATATCGTTAAGGAATCAGCAGAGAAAGTAGGAAGTACAAAAACATTAGAGAAGAGAAATACTCCAAAGCTACAAATGACCTAATTAAAAGAAGAAGGACCATGCAGATTAAAAGCAGGAGAGACGAAATAGAAAAAGTAGAACTAAACAAGCTTATCAACAAAAGACAGAGATTAGAAAAAAGAAAGAGAAACATGGATGAAATAGAGGAAACTATTCGGAAGGGTAAAAGTATTAAAGTGACCGAGCGCAGACATGCTTTAGGAAGACAGTAAATGATATGTTTGAAAGATAGAAATGGAGAAATAATTAAATGTAAAAATGGTAAAAAGAGTAGAAGAATTTTACCAAGAGCTTTACTCGTCGAAGACCGTAGTTGAGTCAGTAAATTCATGTGTAGACGTTAGTAGTGTACCAGAGGTGACAAAAGAAGAAGTAGAATTTGCTCTAAAAACTATGAAACGTGGAAAAGCACCAGGGGAAGATGGTATATCAATAGATCTGTTGAAAGACGCAGGTAAAATAGTTCATATTAAATTATCTGAGTTGTACACCCTGTGCTTACGCCAAGAAAGCGTTCCTGATGCGTGGTGTAATGCTATAGTGATTTTGCTTCATAAATAAGGAGACCAGAAGGACCTTAGTAACTATCGACCGATTAGCTTGCTCTCAAATGTATATAAAGCATTCTTCAAGATTCTTACAAATAGACTAAATCAAGTTTTAGATGGAAACCAACCAAAATAACAGGCAGGCTTTAGAAGCGGATATTCAACTCTAGACCATTTGTAAACGATAAACCAACTAATCGAGAAAACGACAGAATACAATACACCTCTGTGTTTAGCTTTTGTAGATTACGAGAAGGCCTTTGACTCGGTAGAACAAATAGCAATACTAAACTCGCTACGCAAACAGGGTACAAACGAACAGATCGTAAGAGTTTTAGAAAAGATTTATGCGAAAGGTACCGCTATAATTCGACAACATAAAGATACAGAAAAGATCAAGATCGAGAAAGGAGTACGGCAAGGCGATACAATTTCACCCAAAATATTTACAGCTTGTTTAGAAGATATTTTCAGAAGGATGAGTTGGGAAAATAAAGGTTTGAAGATTAATGGCGAATATTTGAACCACCTAACATTTGCGGATGACATCATTCTTATTTCAGAAAGACCAGAAGACTAAAAAATATATGCTTAGCGATCTA
>NC_134792.1:3838049-3843049 GCF_046742065.1 Oratosquilla oratoria
TCTAGCATAGTAACCCCTATCATATTTCTCAGTTATTTGATCTCAAATACATTCAAACTCCTTCTCTCTTCCTCTCTTATGTTCCATGTTTCTGCCCCGTACAGTGCTGTCGGCACAATCACTCCTTCATACAATCTCCTCTTAGCATCCATTCCCAGATGTCTATCTCTCATTACACTTTTTAATCCACCAAGGCATTTACTCGCTTCTCTCAATCTACATTCTACCTCCACCCCCACTCCTCCCTTCCCTACCACATTTGCACCCAAGTATCTAAAACTATCCACTTCCTCCAGTCTCTCTCTGATTTATGCTCACTTCCAGCCTGCTGTCACTCTCCCCTTGTACATCTCATCCCCTTGCTTTTGCCCACATTTATCTTCACCTTCCTTCTTTCACACACTTTTCAAACTCTGTCTCTAACTTCCTCAATCCCTCCTCTGATCCTGCTACAAGCGCAGTGTCGTCAGCGAACAACAACTGGCTTATTTCCCACTTTTCTCCATTTTCTTTAACCATCTCCAACCCCTGACCCACTACTCTTGCATTCACCTCTCGCACCACCCCATCCATGTATAGATTGAACAGCCAGGGCGACATAACACATTCCTGACGAAGTCCCACCTTTACCTCAAACCATTCACTCTCTCCATTTCTAATCCTAACACAAGCTCTACTACTCTCGTAAAAACTCTTGACTGCTCTTAACAGCTTTCCTCCTATCCCATATATCTGCAATACCCCCCACAGTGCCTTCCTGTCTACCCTGTCGTAAGCCTTTTCTAAATCCATAAAAGCCCAAAAAACATCCTTACCTATTCCTATAGCTTTCTCATATATCCGTCTTACCACAAAAATCTGATCTAAGCAACCTCTACCTGTCCTAAAACCACACTGTTCCTTACCAATTACTCCCTCTGTTCCTCCCCTAATCCTCTCAATCAAGACCCTCCCATAAGCCTTCCCAACTACACTCAACATGCTGATCCCTCTGAAACTACTACACTCACACTTGTCCCCCTTTCCCTTGTAAAGCGGAACTATACAGGCACTCCTCCAGTCCTCCGGCACCCTACCCTCTCTTAAACAAACATTAAATAACCTCATCAGCCAGTCCACCATAACTGTACCTCCTTTCTTCAGACATTCTGCATGGCATCCATCCAACCCAGGTGCCCACCTTCCTCTCACTGCCTTCTCTTCCATTATCATCTCTCCATCTGCACCTTTTCCTTTTCCTCTCTACTTGATTCGTCTCCTCTTCCTCTTTTAATTTCTTTCCAAAATATCTTTTTATTACTTTCAACATTTTCTGTAATACTCCTACCCCATTTCATATCTGCTCTCCTCTTTGCTTCCTTTATCTTATGCTTAACTTCCCTTCTCTTTACTTTGTACCTCTCATACGCTTCCCTCGTCCTGATATATAGCCAATCTATGAAAGCCTGCTTCTTCTCTTCTACACCCTTCTTTGCTTCCTCATCCCATCACTCACTACCCTTCCTTCTATTTCCTTCCGCCCTCCTTGTTCCACACATCATCTTTGCACACCTTATGACTCCCTCTTTGAACCATCCCCATCCCTCCTCCACTCCTAGTTCTACTCTATCTTTTACTCTCTCCCACTCCTCTCTCAGCTTCTTCTTATACTCTTTCTCCTTTTCTTTCTCACTTAAGTAGTTCACTCTAAGTACCTCCCTACCTTCTGCCCTTTTCCTCTTTCTCCACCTATTCTCCACTCTCAATTTACCTTCCACCAGGAAATGATCTGATATTCCCCCACTCTCTCCCCTTAGAACATGTACATCCTTAACTCTTCCTACCATACTCCTGGTCACCACTATATTGTCCATTAACGCTCTATCTGCCACCCTTCCATCCACCACCCTCTCCCATGTGTACTTATGCTTAACTTTCTTTCGAAACACTGTATTTGCTATCATCAACTCTCAAGACACATCTCCACCATCAACTCTCCACTACGATTTTTACCTGGAACTCCACACTTCCCAATCACTCCATCTATTGGTTCATTTCCTACCCTAGCATTAAGGTCTCCCAATACAACTACATTGACACTTCTCCCTGATCCCTCTATGCACTCATTTAAATCTACCCAAAATGTCTCCCTATCTTCTACGCTCTTCTCACTACCAGGCCCATACGCACTTACAAAAACCCATATTTCCCTTCCCAGCTTCACCTTCACCCACATCAACCTGGAAGAAACCTTCTATCACTCCACTAAACGCTTACCTATCTCTTCATTTACTAGTATAGCCACCCCTTCTCTCCCTCGTCCCCTCTTCACTCCTGAGAACTTCTCAGCTGCACTCCCAAACTCACACTCGCCCCTCCCTTTCAATTTAGATTCACTCAAAGCCAGCATATCCATCTTTCTTCTCACAAACATACTACCTATCTCTTCCCTTTTACTTTCCTCTATACCACATCTACGCATTAAAAAAAAAAAAAAAAAAAAACTCAGGTTACTGGTTGAAAAACTCCTAGACCCTCTAATGCCTTTACTTTTTTTTAGGAATGTTCCCTTTGGGGCTACAGGTAGCAGGACTCCTAATCCTATCCCCCATCTTATAATAATAAACTCCTCTGATGTAAGTCAGGACATATGATAGTAGGAAAAGAAGAAGTATACTAAAAAACCACTTTCATCAAGCAGAAACTTACTATTCGGTGTCATAAATTCGGTGTTATCTTTAACTATTTTTCACACTCTAAAAGTAGGGTTACGTGCTGTCAGGAATTTTTATTCTAACTCTATTTTGTTGGGGGGGGGAGGGCATACATGTTTAATTCAGCTGAGGTACTGTTAGTGGAAAATATTTAAGACTTATTTCTAATTCTTAAATGTTGTACGATCTGAAACTCTCACACACTGTAACCAAATATCGAATGTAATCCCTCCTAATGTAAATAATCGTTACTACATAGTCTGTGCTGTCGGAATCCAGAAGAATATTTGCCATGGATACAGCCCAGAATAGCGTAATATTTGTGCAAACTTGGTTGTCAATCATAAGCTTTGTTTGCTTCATACAACCCTAAGAAGCCATTTAGATTTAATTGTGTTCTACTGTTTGTTTTTTCATTTTTTAATACATTAATTATTGTAGGGGGGGGGGGCGCGAGGAAAACGGTATTCATAAGTATAGTTTGCAGAAAACTTGGGCTAACCATTTAGAGAGAACGAATAGATTGAATAAGGGAATAAGAAACTGTATTGAAAATATATATTTGAAAATATCAATATGTAGGATCGAAATCATTCAAAGCTCATTTCAGCATGGAAAGGCATTGTCACATTCAAGAAACTGATGTCATCAAACATTTAAACCACCTGCTAAGTCGCCATTAGACATAGCCATGACAATACTCGCGCTATCCAGACCTAGTAACAGTAGTATATAGTGTTGTTATATCAGAGCTTAAACAAGAAAGTGACGCATTATCTAGAATTTGGTTGCTTTGGATAAAGTCTTATGGCATTATTATCATATCTTTTCCTGATGGCAAGAAAAATTATGGAATAAGTATCAAGAGGGATTGATCGACGTCGTATTCACGAAATTGTAGATAAATAACAAACTCCCTAGGAATAAGGATTTTCAAAAGGAATATGTACCTCTATCATAAACTTTGTTGTGGAAGATGAATTATGAATAAGTTGGTAAGAATAGGCGAATTGCGCTAACTGAGGCCAGAAGTAATTGATCGTTTTCGTGTTTCCGGATCAGTCAAGATATTGCGAAAGTATCGTGGAAGTAGCAGTTCTTCGGGAGGTACCATATATTCACATGTAGTTACGAAGATGCAGTTCGGGGCTCAGTGCACCACAATAACACATAATTTATAGTTACGACTAAAACGACTTTTTTATTAGGCGGTGGGCGGCATTGGTCACGAACAGACACTTTAGAACCACGCCTACGCTATCTCATTGAAATGAATAGAAAGTGAATAGCTCCAGCAGATTAACGATGTACAGAACGAGTATAAGGAAAATGAGAAATATATAAACCATTGATGAGAACATAAAAGATGCCTATTGCTACATAGATTGTGTTAGAAGCATTTGCTCTCAACTACGCGCTCGCTCATCGCGAGCATGAACGAAAGACATAAAAAATGCACTCTCATAATTTGAATATTGTCATGAACAGTGTTCCATAAAATGGAATAATAGAATTACTTGTATGTGAGAACAAGAATATCATAGAAATAAATTTTAGGACGGATATTTCAAAGACTAGCTTTGCGATTACATAGATAAACTTATTCATACGTTTTATATAATCAGCACTTTTACTTTATATGTACAAAATATTCTTGTTTTGTTTGCTCATTTTCTTTTTCTTGTTTGTTATGAAAAACAAGAGAATCTGAGATCAAACATACTGACCAAATCATGATAATTTTATAGAGGTAGAAATCCGTCCTCCAGCAATTAGATGAGTAAAAGTATCAGAGGTTTACTATGATACATGTTATTTTGGTATAGGTATTACGGAGATAATTAAATTGAAAAGTTATTCGAGCTCATGTTTCCTTGTTGGCACGTATTTCAGTTGCCATAATGAGGAAAAGAAAGTGATCTTATTGGTTATTGTGTCGCTTCGTAGAAACTTAGGAAAGGTTTGATAAGCAGTAATATGTACTATATACATATATATATTTGTATATATATATATATATACACACACACAGTCACTCCGCACGCGACACACATCAGACACACACACACACACACACACGGCACACACACACACACACACACACACAACTCACACAACACACACACACACACACACACACACACATACATACATACACACACACACCACACGACTCACACACACCACACACACACGGACAGACACACACACACACACAAAATACACTCACACACACACACACAAACACACACACACACACACACACACACACACACACGCTCACACACACACACACAAACACACACA
>NC_134792.1:3850549-3853049 GCF_046742065.1 Oratosquilla oratoria
TGGCTACAAAGTAGGATGAGGGAATCGTATGATAGGTACAAAGTAAAGAGAAGGGAAGTTAAGCATAAGATAAAGGAAGCAAAGAGGAGAGCAGATGTGAAATGGGATAAGAGTATGACAGAAATTTTTGAAAGTAATGGAAACATATTTTGGAAAGAAATTAAAAGAGGAAGAGGAGGCGAAGGTAAAAGGTGCAGATGGAGAGATGACAATGGAAGAGAAGACAGTGAGAGGAAGTTGGGCAGAGTATTTTAGGGAATTGCTAAATGTGAAGGAGGATAGGGAGGGAAAGGTAGTTGCAGTGGGAAGTGCTAAGAAAATGAGGGTGATGAGTGAGGAAAATGGAGGAGAAATAGGGAAAGATTAAGTGAAAGCATCTGTTAAGATGATGAGAAAAGATAAGAAACCTAGGTTGGATGGATGCCAAACAGAATGTCTGAAAAATGAGGTACAGTTATGGTGGACTGGCTGGTGAGGTTATTTAATGTTTGTTTAAGGGAGGGCAGAGTGTCGGAGGACTGGAAGAGTGCCTGTACAGTTCCACTTTACAAGGGAAAGGGGGACAAGTGTGAGTGTAGTATTTTCAGAGAGATCAGCTTGTTGAGTGTAGTTGGGAAGACTTATGGGAGGGTCTTGATTGGGAGGATTAGGAGAGGAACAGTGGAAGTAATTGGTGAGGAACAGTGTGGTTTTAGGACATGTAGGTGTTGTGTAGATCAGATTTTTGTGGTAAGACAGATATGTGAGAAAGTTATAGGAAAAGTAAGGATGTCTTTTGGGCTTTTATGGATCTGGAAAAGGCTTACGGCAGGGTAGACAGGAAAACACTGTGGGAGGTACTACAGATATATGGGATAGGAGGAAAGCTGTTAAGAGCAGTCAAGAGTTTTTACGAGATAGTAGAGCTTGTGTTAGGATTAGAAATGGAGAGAGTGAGTGGTTTGAGGTAAAGGTGGGACTTCGTCAGGGATGTGTTATGTCGCCCTGGCTGTTCAATCTATACATGGATGGGGTGGTGCGAGAGGTGAATGCAAGGGTAGTGGATCAGGGGTTGGAGATGGTTAAAGAAAAACGGAGAAAAATGGGAAATAAGCCAATTGTTGTTTGCTGACGACACTGCGCTTGTAGCAGGATCAGGGGAGGGATTGAGGAAATTAGTGACAGAGTTTGAGAAGGTGTGTGAAAGAAGGACGCTGAAGATAAATGTGGGCAAAAGCAAGGTGATGAGATGTACAAGGAGAAAGAGTGACAGCAGGCTGGAAGTGAGCATTAATGGTAAGAAACTGGAGGAAGTAGATAGTTTCAGATACTTGGGTGTGAATGTGGCAGGAAAGGGAGGAGTGGGGGTGGAGGTAGAATGTAGATTCAGAGAAGCAAGTAAATGCCTTGGGGGATTAAAAAGTGTAATGAGAAATAGACATCTGGGAATAGATGCTTAGAGGAGGTTATATGAAGGAGTGATTGTACCAACAGCACTGTACGGGGCAGAAACATGGAACATAAGAGAGGAAAAGAAAAGGAGTTTGAATGTGTTTGAAATGAAATGTCTGAGAAGTATGATAGGGATTAATAGGCTAGATAGAGTGAGAAATGAGGAAGTGAGGAGGAGAACAGGGGTAGAAAGGGAGCTGGGAGATAGGGTTGATGAAAGAGTATTAGGATGGTTTGGACACATGGAATGAATGGGTGAAGAAAGATTAGTAAAGGAGGTGTGGAAGGCAGAGATGGAAGGAAGTAATATGAGGGGATGTCCTAGAATGAGATGGATAGATGGGGTGAAAAGGGCATTACAAAAGAGAGGAATGTCTGTTGAGGAAGGACGGGAGAGGACAGAAGATAGGGGTGAAAGGAGAAAGGTTGTGTATGGATGGTGCTGTGATGCATGAGGGTGAATGGGTGGGAGATGGGGGGTGAGGAAGTATGTATGAGAAAAAAATTGACGCAGCCCGAAGGGATTTCTCCCCGTCTTCTATTTCCCTGCATGAGAGGACGGAGAGGGTGGTTCGCCGAATTTATGAAGCGGCCTTGCTGGGGATGTGCTGTGTCTTGCGACACTGCTTCTGACCCAGGGCAGTGGACAGGATGCAGGGATGACCCGTCATCCAGGAGGTGCCAATATAAAAGTGTGGGAGGAGGGTGATAGGGAGTGGAATAAGTAAAGAATGGAATGGGTGGGAGTGGTTTCAATGCCTTTTTCTTTTTGGCTACCCCCCCCCCCGTGTAAGGGGGAAAAGCCTTTGGTATATGTATATGTATAAGAGTGCGTCGTAATTACCATAAAGGGATCTTACAGATAAGAAAATCCTTTGGCGATATTGAACACTGATCATTTATTTTTCATCATATTCTGACGATAGAATGGCGACCCCATACAAGTGTGGGGACTGGGTAAAAATCAATAGAAACCCCTTCATTAATGAGTTCACTGCTTCAGGTGTATGAATTTACCTATCACTAACAGAGACAAAATTCACTGCGCTCACAGTTTTAGGCAATGGCA
>NC_134792.1:3858049-3865549 GCF_046742065.1 Oratosquilla oratoria
ACTAGTCCAGCTTAATAGGCTACCACCTATTTCGTGCGAAGCTAATTTAGTAAGTAGTCTTTCGTGTGGGACGGTATCAAAAGCTTTTGCAAAGTCTAGATATATTAAATCTATATTGTTTCTTTTGTCATAATTCGAGATAACTGTGTTGTAGAATTCGAGTAAGTTAGTCACGCAAGAACGTTTCCGTCTGAAACCATGCTGGCTATCATTTATCAAACGGTTACTTTCTAAATGATGTTCGATAGCATCTCTGATGATAGTTTCCATTATTTTTCCTACGATTGAAGTCAAACTTATAAGCCTATAGTTATTTGGTTTCTTTTTGTCACCTTTTTGAATATGGAAGTAACGTTAGCTAGCTTCCATTCTCTTTGGACATCTGATATGATAGATTTCTTGAAAACAATTTCTAATGGAACAACAATCTCATTTTTCATTTCCTTCATGATTCTTGGATGCCAACCGTCAGGCCCTGGTGTTTTATTAACTTTGAGTT
Organism: Oratosquilla oratoria; assembly: GCF_046742065.1. Lineage (NCBI taxonomy): Eukaryota > Metazoa > Arthropoda > Malacostraca > Stomatopoda > Squillidae > Oratosquilla > Oratosquilla oratoria. The sequence goes on from NC_134792.1 coordinate 3,858,549, forward strand.
TCTCTATACACCTTTTAATTTTTTCTTTTGTTATATTTACCGTAGTGAGTAAGTTTACCCTTGACTTTTCACAGGTTTCAGTTTGGAATTCACTTTAAGGTGTTTCGTTTACGAATATTGAGCTAAAATAATTGTTGAAAATATTACACATTCCTTCATTTGAATATTCAAGTTGACCGTCAGCAGATAACAGTGGACCAATGTGATTCCTAACAACCTTTTTATCTCTAATGTAACTATAGAATTCTTTGGGATTCTCTTTGGATTTATCAGCGATGTTCATTTTGTATTGTCGTTTTTTTTCTTTCTTTTTTAAATCTCTCTGTATTGATACATAACTTTCATAGTCATTAGATGAACCCGAGCACTTATATTTTTTATAAGCCTGTCTCTATTTAGCAATACTTTTTCAGTTTCTTTGTCGAGCCACTTTGGGCGAGCCTGATTTGGGGGACGTCTGTCCTTAAAGGGAATGTAAGTATGAATCATATTAGTGAGCGTATTTTGAAATGTTTCCCACATCTGATCTACAGGTCTTTTGCTTAATTTTGCCTCCCAATCTGTAAGCTGAAGCTCCTGACGTAGTCCTATGAACTGAGCTTTACTGAAATCGGGTATTTTAGAAACACAAGTATCTATTCTAAAAAAAATTAGGAGTTTGAATCTAACTAAATTGTGATCACTATTTGCAACAGATTCACCGACTTCTACATCAGTTACCATGCTTTTGCGGCTAGTGATCAATAGATCGAGTAAGTTTCCATATCTTGTGGGCTCTTTTACATGCTGAATTAAGTAATTGTCACCAAGAAAATAAATCAAGCGACTACCTATATGGCCACGTTCAAGGGTCATCCAATCAATGTCAGTAAAATTTAAATCACTCATTATCAATAAATCCTGGTTGCAGAAACTAGACAGTTCTTGAAATAATAGTTTGTCGTCTGCTAATGATAATGTCTTTGGCCTATATATTACACCTACATTCATTTTTGTCCATTTGTTTGGGTTAACTCAACCCACAAACTATCATATGCATCCTGTTTCATTTTCTCTAAAACACAAGCATGGACATTGCTTTTAATGTACAAGAGAACATCCCCACCTTTCTTGTGGTTTCTATCCTGATGAAAGTATTTAAATCTCGCAATATTAAATTCAGCTTCGAACTCTGTACTACTTAACCATGTCTCAGTTATTCCTATCATATCGAGATTTTCGCTTTTGACATACGCCTGTATTTCTAAAAAAAAAAAAATCCTAATACTACGAGCATTAAAGTACATGGTTTTAAGAAACTCGTGATATATTATTATTTGGTCCTTTATTGATATTCAATGCTTCATTAACATTTCTCCCATGAAGAGTAACATTTCCCCCATCACGGACATCTGGTCGATCACGGTCATCCGATCTCTTTTGTACACTTTGTCCCCCTACGTCACCGTGATTCACACCGGCCTCCCGTCGTTTATTGACATTATGTCCGGCATCCCTTCCTGAAATTATATTTTGTCCTCCAGTGACATTATATCCTACCGTAATATTTTTTCCTCCACTATAATTACATCCCATCGTGATCTTTTGTCTTGCACTGCCATTACATCCCATCGTGATATTTTGGCCTTCATTAACATTCTGTCCGGTATCCCTTCCTAATATTGTATTTTGTCCTCCACTGACATTATATTCTACCGTGATATTCTCTCCTCCAGTATCATTACATCCTATCGTGATATTTTGTCCTCCACTATCATTACATCCCATCGTGATCATTTGTCCTCCACTGTCATTATATCCCATCGTGACATTTTGTCCTTTGACATTACATCCTAATGTAACATTTCGTCCTCTACTAACATTATATCCTAAAATTATACTGTGTACTATACTGGCATATTGTTCTACATTAATACTATACTCTAAACTGTTTTCCCAAGTACATTCTATTTCCCCTTTCCTTTGGGCTTCTACCCTAAAAAAGGAGCTAGTTCATTACAAAACTCCCACAATGAGGTTTGTAAGAACATCTTTGCCTCTGCGTAAAGGTCATGGCACCTAGAAAAGAGATACCAAGGATCAAGAAAGTGGTATCCCAATTGTGTGCACAACTGCGATATCCTATCATTGATCCCTATGGCTCTACTGTTCCAACACGAGACTGCGTAGATCCTTGGGAGGATCCCACAGACTACGTGACGGCTCCCACGTTCCCTCAACTCCTGAAGGAGGACCCTGTAATTCCGAACAAGTTCCTCTGATCTCACCCTACCTACATCGTTACTTCCCGTATGAACAATCGTAATCGTGTTCGTCCGTCCTTGCTCCCTGATGGACTGGGTACAATCGGCGATCCCACGGCCCGGTTGACATACAAGCTTGCAACGTCGCTTAGTCTTCCGCTGCAGGATGTCTTCATAGCCTCGAACCATGGAGTCTCCCACCACCAAGAACCCCTGGTTTTCAGCCACTTCATCCTCCAGTAGAGCAAAGCGATTGGCTAGAGCCAGCGGTTGCTCCACAGGGCACACGTCTACCGAACGCGGGCTCGAGAAACGGTACCCCGCGGAGCGCTACTCGCTCACGGCAGTGACAGAAGGGGAAGAAGTGGGACGCTCTTTGGGTTGTGGGGAGGGTTCACTCTTCTCACGGAGCGCACTCCTGAGAAGACGAATTTCCTCCCCACACATCCTGAGACAAACCCCCAGGTTCACACAACCTTCACAAGCCATTTCGCTCCTCCTTTAGCAATACAAACGGTAAAAAAAATATATAAATCAACAACAGAAAAAAAAGCGGTCTCTAACAAACTAAATACACGAAGCTTACTCTGCTTTCCTTATACTTTTTCTCCTACCTTTGGAGTACAGTAACAGAATACTGTTTTGAATTTAAATAGAATATTACACTTTACCTTATATTTATAACTGTATAGCGCTATACGTATACAATTACAAAAACACAACACAATATACAATTACAAAAACACAACACAATCACTTAACACTATTCGGAGATATAAATTTCACAGGTATTCGCTAGCTGGTGTCTGTGCAGAAAAACGAGCTCTCTAGCTGAGTTCACGTAGCAAACTGAGCTGAGGTCACGAGCAGACTGAACTGAGGTCACGAGCAGACTGATATATATATATATATATATATATATATATATGTATATATATATATATGTATATATATATATGTATATATATACATATATATATATATATATATATATATATATATATATATATATATATACATATCAAGTTACGTAGATGTAACACATGAGTAAAATAAAACTTAAACCCACTCTCGGAGAAAGATAAACTGAGATACAGAGTAAACCGTATATTTCGACCAATAGCTGTGGTCTTCTTCAGCATTTACTGCTGAAGAGGACCACAGCTAGTGGTAGAAATATAAGGTTTACTCTGTATCTTAGTTTATCTTTCTCTGAAAGTGGGTTAAAGTTTTATTTTACCCATGTGTTACGAAGTATTTATATATCTATATCATCCCAATACAATTATACTTAGCGAGAAAACTCCATTCAGTCATTCATTAGATGAAGAGACGCGGTACATATTTGTTTGATGTAAAGCATATTGTTTATATTAAGTCCCACTACCACTAAAGATAAAACAAGAATGTAATTCTTCTGGTAGAAACCTCCTTATTTTAAGCCTGAAACTAACTGCTTCGAGATTTTCAAAGTAGTTCTTGATCACATCAGTCTACCTAGGCTGACTTTAGAAGTAAAATAATCTTCCATTAAAGAAATCAGTTGCTCCCTCGATAGATTTGTTTTACACGCAAAATCCCATTTTCATCATGTGGTGGACAGTGACCTTCAATGAAGCTCTTGGCTTAAGACCGCATATTACTGCCACCACAAGCTAATTCGAGTTCAAACGGTATGATCATAGATGGTCCTTTTCAGAAATGACGCCCAATATCGCTCGGCCAAATCATTCCCCTATGAGCAGATTTGATAATAACCTCTATCAGTGTAAGCCTAGGATAGTGATTTCACTCAAACGTTTATCCCTACAATATGGTGGCTGTGTTTGTATATTTCATATATTTCTTTTAGTAAGGTATCACCCAAAGATTCTGTTTAGGCATGGTGTTTCCTCTAACTTAAATGAAATTGTTTCACATTTAACAATATGAAAGCTTCTGCGTCTTGGCAAACCTGAAAAACTCAAAGCCTAATGTACTATGGCTTCTTTTGACTTGTTTTTATAATCAAGTACCCTTACAAAGTCTGACAAGGCAGACGCTTTTTAACAGTTCCAAAAAATGAGAGAGAAAATTAAAGAGTACACAGAGTTGAATTTTTTTTATTTATTTAACACACACACACACACACACACACACACACACACACACACACACACACACACACACACACACACACACACACACACACACACACACACACACACACACACACACACACACACACACACACACACACACACACACACACACACACACACACACACACACACACACACACACACACACACACACACACACACACACACACACACACACACTCACACACACACACATACACACACACACACACACACACACACACACACACACACACACACACACACACACACACACACACACACACACACACACATATATATATATATATATATATATATATATATATATGTGTGTGTATATATATATATATATATATATATATATATATATACATACACATGTATATATATATATATATATTTATTTATGACACACAGGAACCCATAGTCGGAGAAAATAAACTTTGTATAAAGAAGAATCCTATATTTCGGCTATCAACTGTAGCCCTCTTCAGGAAAGTACATAGAGTAGAGTACAGAGTGGACTTATAAGCTACAGAGAGGAAGAGATGTGGACAGGTGACCTCGCTCAGGCGCGGGGCAAACTGGGGTGGCGGAGGAGGGAGGGGGTGAGGAGGGGGAAGTTGTAATGTCTGTACCAACTTGTTAACTGCCGCGCGTGAAATAATGTCAGGTGTCCACTGCCCTTCAGAAATATTACACCTGACATTATTTCACGCGCGGCAGTTAACAAGTTGGTACGGACATTACAACCTCCCCCCTCCTCACCCCCTCCCTCCTCCGCCACCCCAGTTTGCCCCGCGCCTGAGTGAGGTCATCTGTCCACATCTCTTCCTCTCTGTAGCTTATAAGTCCACTCTGTACTCTACTCTATGTACTTTCCTGAAGGGGGCTACAGTTGATAGCCGAAATATAAGATTCTTCTTTATTCAAAGTTTATTTTCTGCGACTGTGGGTTCCTGTGTGTCATTTACAAATGTGCTACTACATTTCTGTTTAGAAATATATATATATATATATATATATATATATATATATGTGTATATATATGTATATATATATGAGTGGTAGTGTGGTGAGTTTAAACGCTAAGAATCCGTTGAAGTTTTATTTCTGACGTTTCGTCTAACTAGGACTTCTTCAGAGTATACACAAATAAGACAACGACAACTTATATAATCGCACAGCTCACCCCATTCCTCCCCGGTCAATGTTGTTGCCATTTCGCTTTCGTCTTGCCTCGTGGATAATTAGGGCACTTGCTACCCTCGCCAACTTGACAAAACCGTCCCGATGATTGCTACTAGGGAGTGAGGTAATATACGCTGCCTCAATTGTCCTCCTTTCCTTTTTGTTAAGTCCATTATGGAAGCACCTCTTTTTTTTCCCAATCCGGCAGGTGGCCAAAGTTGTCGATGTGTACCACTAATGAGCTGGATGTCCGGTGGGCTTTGATGTCATTTTTGTGTTCCATCGTCCGCTTGTGAATTCCTCTGCTAGTTTCGCCATAGGAACTAGCGGGGCAGCTTTTGCAAGGAATTCTGTAAACTAGACATTTATCTTCGTCTCTACTTTACAGAATTCCTTGCAAAAGCTGCCCCGCTGTCTATTATCCACCTCCCATTCAACTTTAAATCTTATATTAGTGGTTAAATTGTTGAGCTTTTCAAAGAAAACATCGAAAGAACCCCGCTCATCATTCCAGATCGTAAAGATGTCGTCCACGTACTTGTACCAAAACATATCTAGTGGCTTAATATCTTGTAGAAGTACTGTCTCAAAATATTCCATATACAAGTTTTCTAACACTGGGGAAAGATTGGATCCCATAAAACAACCGAACTTTTGTTTATAATATTGGTCTTCAAATGAGAAAGCATTTGTGTTAGCACATATATGCGTTAGTTTTATGATTTTGTTGACAAGGATTGGAAGTTGTTTCTGATAATGTTGTAATTTTGTTTCCAGAATGTAAAAACCTCAGCTACATTTATGCAGGTAAACAAGGATACTACATCAAGACTTAGTAATTTTCTCTGCCCTGGTAAATGATGGCTCTTAATCTTATTCATGAAATCTTCTGAGTGTTTCATGTGTGAGTTGGAAAAGCACCCTACAAACGGTGACAAAATGTTTGTGAGCCATTTTGTTGTATTACTAGTACAAGAATTCCTATTTGAAATGATGGGTCTTAGAGGGACACTTTATTTATTTTCAGGAGTCTATAGAAATTAGGTAAATGTAGGTTTATGACTAATAAGTTATTAAAATTACCTTTTCCCAAAATATTGTGTGCCTTCCTATTGAATGACAATGCATTATTTCTGAGAGGGTTTTTTGTCAATTTTTCATAAATATCAATGTCCTTTAAGAGACCAAAAGCTTTACTTTCGAAATCCGACTGGTTGAGAATAACTATCCCCCCCCCCCTTGTCTGCACGGGAAATGATGACTTCTTTCCGGTTCGTGAGGCTGTCTACTGCTAATCTATACCACTTTGGCAAACCACAATCTTTTTTAAAACAATCCACAATGCCTTGCAGTAGAACCCCTTTTAAACATCATAGCTCCTTGTCAAAGTTATTGGAAGCCAAATACCTATCAAATTCCACAATATAGTCTAATGTTAGATGTT
>NC_134792.1:3878049-3880549 GCF_046742065.1 Oratosquilla oratoria
GGAGGTCGCGTGCTTCCACTGAGCACTATGACCTTTGCTCTCAGGGTCGTAGGTGAACACCCAACTCTCGTCGCAAGTCAGTACCCTATTCAGGAAACCTGAATTAGCCTCCACCATTTCGAGAATGTCAGTGCAACATTCCACACGAAACTACCTCTGGTTGTTGGAGAGGAGCTTTGGCACGAACTTGGCACAGACTTTATGGAGCTTCAGATCTTTGGTCAGAACTGTCTCTACTGTGCCAATACTAATAGCAACAGCTTAAGATATCCTCACAGATATTCGACCGGTCTTGCATCACTAACCTTTGCACTTCCTCAATGTTTTCTTCCTTGCGTGCACTTTTTGGTGCTCCAGATCTGGGTTCATCCTCAACCTGTTTATTTCCTTCAGAAAATCTGTTAAACTACCGATAGAAACTTGCTTGGCTCATCTGTTCATCCCCATAGTCATCCTTTAACATTCCATAACCTTCTAGTTTGGTTTTCTTAAGTTTAACACAAAATTTGATGGCGTAACGTTGCTCCATGTTTCCCTGCATCTTGACAAGTGTTCACAGATCGGCAAACCGAATCAGATTCGCCCCACCGCTTTCACCGCTGCATTTACACCTACAAATATAGAAAGCTGCCAGTTAGTCATTCCATAGAATATATGTATGTATGCTTCACCATCAAGTGATATTTTGATCAAATCATATGTAATATTTCGCCTTATATTTTCTCATTATTATTGAACATACCTCGTATGTGTGTGTGTGTGTGTGTGTGTGTGTGTGTGTGTGTGTGTGTGTGTGTATACTGTATATATATATATATATATATATATATATATATATATATATATATATATATACTGTAAGAGGCTGGTAGATTAAAGTAGACAAGTAGGTAGATAGATGGATAGGTGGCGAGAAATTTATTTTACGACTTAGATGTTTTGAAAACAATGGCCGCTATGGAGTTGCAGAGTTACATATTCTCGCTCACCGCATAATGTTTGTAAACACAAGCTAAGGTATTGATATAGGTGCTGATGTTACAAATTGTTAACACTAAAGCCACTTCACTTCGTGACAAGATTGCTTGCATAAGCAGTATTCCTTTAGACAGTATAACAGTATTTCTGATTGGAGAAAAGGGTTCAGGAGGAGAGAAATTATTCGTGCACGGAGGTAAAGTCACGCCCTTCAAGGGTGGCACTTATTTGTTACAGTCAAAGATATTGGATGAATTAAATAGTGACGTCGTAATACACTTGGCTTGGTGAATGTAATAAGGATACCAGGTGGGAGTCCTATGATGTACATAATCAGACTAAGTTGTAGAAGTGTAATATTATTCGGAAGAAATGAAGAAGAAAAATTACGTTTAATTCACCCCATACTGAAACTAAGTTGTACTTTACTAAGTAGGGCGAAAGAGGCATGGGGCCTATAGATGAGCGACTTACAATTATACAATGATGAAAAGAAAGTGAGGAAAGTTGAAAGTGAATAAAAGATAAAATTTCATAGAAGGAACAGTTAACAGAAATAAAACCATTAATTAAGGAGAGAAGGGAATTGAAAGTGTTAGTAGCAACAGAGGAAACATATATATACATACATACATACATACATACATACATACATACATACATACATACATACATACATACATACAAACATACATACTTACATACATACATACATACATACATACATACATACATACATACATACATACATACATACATACATACATACATACATACATACATACATACATACATACATACAGTACATACATACATACATATATACATACATATATATATACATACATACATACATACATACATACATACATACATACATACATACATACATACATACATATATACATGCATACATACATACATACATACATACATACATACATACATACATACATACATACATACATACATACATACATACATACATACATACATACATACATACATACATACATACATACATACATACATACATACATACATACATACATACATATACATACATACATACATAAATACATACATACATACATACATACATACATACATACATACATACATACATACATACATACATACATACATACATACATACATACATACATACATACATACATACATACATACATACATACATACATACATACATACATACATACATACATACATACATACATACATACATGCATACATGCATACATACATACATACATACATACATACATACATACATACATACATACATACATACATACATACATACATACATACATACACACATACATGCATACATACATACATAAACATACATACATACATACATACATACATACATACATACATACATACATACATACATACATACATACATACATACATACATACATACATACATACATACATACATACATGCATACATACATACATACATACATACATACATACATACATACATACATAC
>NC_134792.1:3893049-3900549 GCF_046742065.1 Oratosquilla oratoria
TGAACATTTCTTCTCTTAGAAAAAGGGAAACAATAGAGATAAAAATAACGTAGAAACCGGAAATTCATAAGATGTGTGAGACAATCAAAAAACATAAAGGCTTGATGGCAAAATATATAAGAAATATGATAAATGTCTTTGAATTTTACGAATTGCAACATTAATCTAATGTATTTCTAGGCACCTGAAACTACAAAATATGGTAGATGAGGCAAATCATAATGATGGATGCCTGAAATGGAGGTATGGAAAGCGAGAAACTTGTTTATGGAAAACCTGTTGTAAATAGAATTAGAGACAGGGATGAGGAAGAGTACTGGTTTTCTGCTTTCTGAATGTTGCAGCCATGCAACTTTTACATCACCAGGATTCATATAAGTGGATTTGGTGCAGTTGGAGCCAGGAGTAACTGTGATGTGCAAGAACATTGATTACATATTTATTCATGGCAGACAGACAGACAGACAGACAGACAGACAGATAGACAGACAAACACACAGACAGACAGACAGACACACAGATAGACAGACTGACTGACTGACAGACAGATAGACAGACAAAAAATATACAACCGAAAACAAACACAAACAAACAGACACGCACAAAATGCACACAAACATGTATTCGATTAAAGAAATCCTTAAGGTAGATGAAATGCTGCCTACTGCAAGCATTGGCAGTTGCAGTCTATCTGCAATACTCTCCACAGGAAAAGAAAGACAATGAATATATTTTTGTGACCACATCAGTTACCTGTGTGGCGACATAAAACCAAATCAAAGAACGAAGATATTCTTCGTTTCAGGCGGTCCTGTTTAGACAGTTATTGGCAAAAATTTATTAGAAAAACTGTGCTTCAATTTCCAGTATACCTTATATATCAGGACCCCCATCCAATATTTTGTTGAATTTCTCGACGGCATGTGAGAAAAATATAATTTCAACTCTCGAAAATTGGAGTGTATGAAATAATGAGAAAACTCGATGACATTCATATATGCGTGCGACCATTTATGTCTATAAACCATTACGTGACCAGTAAAAAATAATATCACATTCAATGTTCAGAACATATCCGTAGCTCATTCAATACTGTCCATATCCATACGTACAGACACTATATATGTACAACAACAAAGAAACACACACACAAACACACACACACACACACACACACACACACACACACACACACACACACACACACACACACACACACACAAACACACACATAAACTTACAAACTCACACACACACACACACACACACACACACACACACACACACACACACACACACACACACACACACACACACACGCACACACACGACTCGGTGGCACGGTTGGTAGAGCGCTGAACTGGGAAGTACAATGGTGCTCCCAGTACCCAGTTCGAATCCTGCCCAGGGCCGAAATTATTTCGGTATCGCTGTGCTTCGGGTCGTTACTCTGACTCTCGTGGGCGGGGAATTGAGTGTGTGTGTGTGTGTGTGTGTGAAAGGTCATAGCATTACCCATAGATTGGTCATACGAGCTCTGAGCTCTCTTCCGGTAGGGAAATAGCTGTCGATCACGAGTCCAACACGTGATCCAAAGACCAAGGTGAATACACACACAAACACTCACACACACACACACACACACACACACACACACACACACACACACACACACACACACACACACACACACACACACACACACACACACACACACACACATATATATATATATATATATATATATATATAAATATATATATATATATATATATATATATATATATATAAATATATATATATATATACATATATATATATATATATATATATATGCAAAGACATCACAAAACACACGTGGGGAACTATTTTTTGCAGAAACGACCGGGAAATTGAAATTTTAGATTCCGGATGTGGTTTCTTCATATAGTGGCATTTAAGACCTAAATTTAGGAGCGTCTTCTGTGAGTCTGTAAGATGAACATTGGCCAGGTTGACGTAACCATCCCGATGTTCCTCACTCCTAATGGGCCCACCATGGAGAATTGTCAGTTTTTTCTCATGCCGTGTCAAGGTCACCCGTTGATATTTTCTTCCCACGTGTTCGAGGAAGTCGTTCGTGTTCTGCTGGATTTCTCTGGATGTTATAGAAGTGAAATCATGCCATATATGTTGTTTCTCTTCCTGCAAGCGTTGTAATCTATCATTGGTTTCTTTCTCTCTGCGACGAAGTAGTTTCTCTACATCTGTCCAGGAGGTTATGCCCTTCCACAACGTAATAAACCTTTTGGGCAAAGTCTTTCTCTTAAACAATTACTATTGAATGCTAAAGCACAAGTGGCATCAATGATTTTTAGAGAACATTTCTCTAACTTTCTAAGTATCATTTTCTCTTCATGGTTCAAACTTTGGAGGAAAGTACGAAAGTCATCAGAGTGGTTTTCCATTTTATACCGACAGCTGTTTCAACCATTTCACATGGTCGTCTTCAGGGTAAAACTGATTACAAATGTGAAAAACATTAGAATATAAAGGCCCGTGGGCCGTACAAACAACAGAGAAGAAATATAAATGGTGGAATATGATTGGTGGGAATATGGGGGTGGGCGGGGCCAGGAAGGGGGCCCTAGTCCAACGATGGGCTTATGTCACGTCTTTTCGGGTTGTCACTTCCGGTGAGCAAATGTCTAGATGCACCCTCTCGCCGGGACCTACGGGGAGCTAATGTCGCGTCTTGTCGTTTTGGAACTTCCAGTGGGCAAATGTCACGGTGTGCGGGTCTGTTGTTTCTATGGAAGGGAGAACATGATCCGATGACTTCTGGACGTTTAATGTAGGCTGCTGTAAAGTAATACTAACTGTCTCGTCAATTATTAAGCGTTCGTAGCTAGAGTCTGTGTGAATTATTTCGGTGTCCCTGATGAGGTCTTCCAAGCGCGGCTTCTTGTCATGTGTGTCGATGTAATGCTGGTGAATAGCTCCGTTATTTCGGTGTGCTAGCAGTCGCCTTCTGGTGGTCATCGTGTGTCAGAGCATTTAAATTTGTAGACTACGCCGGTTTTCGATTTCTTGGGTCCTCCAGGGATGGTGTTGTTTTTCATTATTAAGGAGGCTACCAGATTGGGACGGCTGGAGACTCTCAGCAAAACTCTCTCGTAGGGTTCTTTTGGTACAACTCCATCGTTGATAATCCTTTGGAGAGTGTCATTCTTCCGCCAGGTTAATGGTGTTGCTATGGGATTGCCTCTTGGTGTTCTTTTTGCCAATATGTACATGGCTGTAGTTGATTCAAGGACCTTCAATAATCACCGGAAGCCGAAGTTTTACCAAAAGAACCCTACGAGAGAGTTTTGCTGAGAGTCTCCAGGGTCCACGGGCCTTTATATTCTAATGTTTTTCACATTTGTGATCAGTTTTATCCTGAAGACGACCATGTGAAATGGTTGAAACAGCTGTCGGTATAAAATTGAAAACCACTCTGAAGACTTTCGTACTTACCTCCAGAGTTTGAACCATGAAGAGAAAATGATACTTAGAAAGTTAGAGAAATGTTCTCTAAAAATCATTGATGCCACTTGTGCTTTAGCATTTAATAGTAAATATATATATATATATATATGTATATATATATATATATTTATATATATATGTATATGTATATATATATTTATACATATATATATATAAATATATATATATATATATATATGTATGTATTTATGTATATATATATATATATATATATATATATATATATATCCAAAAAACCAAAATGCAGTTGCACATTTGTAAAAGATTTAAATATAAACCACTGTCGGAGAAACAAAGCAAAAGAAACAGACAACCTGTATCTTGCGACCACAACCGTGGTTCTCTTCAGCATATAAATACAAAGGTTAGATGACATGAATATATACAATAAGAATGGTACATAGTAGGAACAAGGGAACGTGGCTCAAGTCACATATCCGAGGTGGGGTGGACTCGACATAGGTGGCAACAATCTACGAGTACCAACAGCATAAGTTGTAATGTAATCTGGTGACCATTGGCTTTTGGAAGTATAAAAATTTGGCAGGTGTTTGATGAGAAAATATTCAACTATCTTTCGCCTAAAACTACAATTGGACTTATAAGTAATTTTTGGGTTGTTCCAATTTATGCGGTGATCCTTTGTGGATGTATGTAGGAAGACCGCGGAATTGCTTTGTGCGTACCTTACAGAATTTTTGTGTTATTTTACTCTGGTATTAAGGTCTTTGCCGGTTTGGCCCTAGTAAACCTCATTATAATTTTTACATGGTATTTTGTACACTCCAGTGTTATTATCTACTTTGGGTCTATGGTGTATGTTCACTACTTTATGAAAGATATTATTTGGATAATTGAAGACTAATTTAGTTTTCTCTTGTGGTAACGAAGTATCTAAAATGTTACCAGAAGAGAAAACTAAATTGGTCTTCAATTATCCTAATAATATCTTTCATAAAGTAGTGAACATAAACCACAGATCTAAAGTAGAGAGTAACCCTGGAGAGTACAAAATACCATGTAAAGATTGTAATGAGGTTTACTGGGATCAAACCGCTAGGGACCTCAATATCAGAGTAATAGAAAACATATGTATATGTATATAAATATATATATATATATATATATATATATATATATATATATATATATGTTATATATATATATATATTTAGATGAGATGTTGTAGCACATTTGTAAATGATAATCACGAAGAACCCACAGTCGGAATAAAAGGAAACTTTGGAAGAAATTGTAACTTCTATATTTCGGCTAATAGCTATAGCCCTCTTCAGGAAAGTACAGATTACAAGAATTTGCAGAGACATAAGTACAATTGAGATGTGAATAGTAGGGGAACACGCAGAGCTAAAAACAGGACAATCCCTCGCGTCGGGCGGAGTCAGAGGTGAGGGGATGTGTGGGTGGAGGTGTGAGGTCAGGAGGGAAGCGGGCTAGAAGCGAGGTCAGGAGGGTGATAATTCTTAACCAAGCTGCTCACAGTTAGCCGTGAGACTATGTCCGTGGACCATTGACCTTTGTAGATGTTCAATTTTGGACATTCTTCGATTAAAGCTGATTCAAAAATTTTTCTTCTTAAGCTACAGTTGGACTTAAACAGAGTTTTGGCCTTGTAACAGTCAAGACTGTGATTTTTGGTACTGACGTGTTGGAACACAGTGGATTTTTCCTGGGCATACCTAATGGATCTTTTGTGCTCTATTAACCTGGTGTTAAGATCCCTTTCCGGTCTGACCAAGGTACACTAAATCACAATCTTTACAAGGAAAGCTATACACTCATGGGGACTCATTTCCCTTTAACTTTTGATAAACAGTAACAATTTGTTTGTGAACAGTGTTAATGTAATGGTAGGCAATTGTGAGACGCTTGTTGGGAATTGATTTAAAAGAAGGACTGATGGAGATACAATAGGGGCTTTTTAAAACATCTTTGAAGGAGGGCTGTGTGGTGGAACTGAATATTTAAGGTGGCTAGCTCTAGCCTTGCTGAGGGCATGTAAAGATTGTGATTTAGTGTACCTTGGTCAGACCGGAATTAAAGTGAAAATAGTTCATGTGGTTGAAAAAAGAATAATATCTGCACTGGGGACCATTCAATGTGTGTGTGTAACACTTACCCACGCGTACATACTTCCATTGGACCATCATAGCGGGGATGGGTAAAGCATAAGATTCGTTGTATATGTATGTAACTCGAGCATACAAATATAAGAGACTGTGCTTAACTTATATCTCTCTTGATGGCGCAGTGGTTAGAGTCACTGTTTACTTGGTAGGTCGGAGCTGAATTCGGGTCCTTGGCTTCACTACGTATCAGTTTCCGCATATGTCTCCGTCGAGCGCATTGTCAGTCTCGATCGTGATGACATGAAATTAAAGTGAAAATAGTTCATGTGGTTGAAATATATATATATATATATATATATATATATACGTATATATATATACGTATATATATATATTTGTATATATATACATATATATATATATATATGTATGTATGTATGTATGTATGTATAAGTATATATTTGTATACCGCGGGAGTAAACTTTCTCCTAGGCAGGTTTGGTTAAAAGTAACTACAAATTCAGCACTAATCAATTTCTTCTTCCGAGTTTCCAACTTCCTGAAGGTATCCTTTATAGCAAGGGGTAAAAGAAAGAGTAGATTTCCTACTCCAGTCATTATTTGCTTGACGTTTCGACTCTGCCTGAGTCATTATCAAAAGACAAAGATGAAACAAATGCATGGGTTTATATAGTACAAAGATACAGAAATACAGCGTGTGATTTGCTGGAAGGATGACCGTTTTTGTCCCCTCATGGTTGAAAGGGTGGGATAGTTTTCCACGTACGCCCATTAGCTGGCTTGTCCATTCTCGCGGGCCTCGCCACCCCGGGGTTGTAGCGTGATGTTTTCCGTCCTGCTTCGGGGCTTGCCTCTCCTGAAAGGCTTAATACTTGGTAGTATAGTAGGGGAGTCTTGGTGGGAATTCAGAGACGGCCTACTATCTGCAATATACAAAGCTTCAAGGTAGGCAAGGCGGTTCTTGTCGGACTCTCTCTGAATGATGACAGTGTTCTGCCAAAGGACATCACCTGTGAGATGCTGGCCATGTTTCTCCAGGAAGTGACGTTTGGGACCCCCTTAAGTCAGATGATAGCTCAGGCGCCTGGAGAGTTTGGTAGTAGTCAACCCTATGTAAGCATCATAAGGCGTACAGTCCCTATTTGGGCAAGGTAGCGGGGATGGGTTGAGCATAAGATTCGTTGTATATTTATGTAACTCGAGCATACAAATATAAGAAACTGTGCTCAACTTATATCTCTCTTGATGGCGCAGTGGTTAGAGTCACTGTTCACTTGTTACGTCGGAGCTGAGTTCGAGTCCTTGGCTTCACTACGTATCAGTTTCTGCATATGTCTCCGTCGAGCGCATTGTCAGTCTCGATCGTGATGACATGGAATTAAAGTGAAAAAAGTTAATGTGGTTGGAAATATATATATATATATATATATATATATATATATGTATATATATATGTATATATATATATATATATATATATATATATATATATATATATTTGTGTGCGTGTGTGCGTGTGTGCGTGTGTGCGGTGTGTGCGGTTTGGGGTGTGTGCGTGTGTGCGTGTGTGCGTGTGTGTGTGTGTGTGTGTGTGTGTGTGTGTGTGTGTGTGTGTGTGTGTGTGTGTGTGTGTGTGTGTGTGTGTGTGTGTGTGTGTGTGTGTGTGTGTGTGTGTGTGTGTGTGTGTGTGTGTGTGTGTGTGTGTGTGTGTGTGTGTGTTTGTATACCGCGGGAGTCAATTTTCTCTTAGGCAGGCTTGGTTAAAAGTAACTACAAATTCAGCACTAATCAATTTTTTTCGGAGTTTCCAGCTTCCTGAAGGTATCCTTTATAGCAAGGGGTAAAGTAAAAAGTAGAT